>NC_090239.1:26577297-26883011 GCF_024489055.1 Chanodichthys erythropterus
CACGCACTCATGCAACCCCATACCATCAGAGATGCAGGCTTCTGAACTGAGCGCTGATAACAACTTGGGTTGTCCTTGTCCTCTTTAGTCCGGATGACATGGCGTCCCAGTTTTCCAAAAAGAACATCAAATTTTTATTCGTCTGACCACAGAACAGTTTTCCACTTTGCCACAGTCCATTTTAAATGAGCCTTGGCCCAGAAAAAACACCTGCGCTTCTGGATCATGCATAGATATGGCCTCTTTTTTGACCTATCCGTTTGTTAAGTTGTGACGTAAGGAACGCCGTTTCCGGGTCCAAGCCTTGGCTCATTTCACTTGAGAATGCCATCAACGGCCGTTTATGAGTGTAACACAGTTCGTAAATGTGGGAAGAAGGAGGCGGGAACCGGCGAACGTTGAACCAAACTTTAATATAAAATAAACAAAGAACAAAACGAAAGTAATGCCGGCAGACCCTCGCGGACGTCTGCCGGCCACACAAACATAATAAAACATAAAATAATATCCAGGCCTGGTCCTCTCTCGTCCTCCACGGTCGTCGCTCCTCCTTTTATGCTCCCGGAGCTCCTCCGTGAGAGACTCAAGGCCGGTGCGCCTCCCAGGTGATGCTTGTTATCACTTGCGTCACCGGCCTCGCGCCGTTCCCTCACGTCTCTCGCCCGCCCTGGTCGCCACAATGAGCACTATTTATTCATTTTAAACATCAATAATTTTAAAAAGTTAAACATTTTAAATACTTACAGTCTACACAACAGTCTCTGTGATCACAGCATGACAGATATTAATTTACCTTTCGAAAGGGAACTCCACTCTGCGCTGACTGCGCTATGGGGAACGTCCTCCGTGACCCGTGCTCGAAATGCCAAAAATCACCACACTCCTATCCTATTGGCTGGCGACAGCCTATCACGTCAAGCGGCGTGAACCGCGACGTATAAAGGGAGCGCCTGGGGAAACAGCCGACATCCTCTTGTCTTTTCGTGACTGCTTTTGCTCGTGCCATTTTCACTCTGCCAAAAGAAATTAGGTCTGCTAAATCATTCAGGAAGTGTGCTGATCCTTGTCCCAGGTTTCTTACACCAGAGGACACACACAACTTGTGCGTTTTCTGTCTGGGCGAGGAGCACTCACGGTCAGTACTCGAGGGTGCTGCCTCTGCTAACTGTGAGCGTTTTCCTATGAAAACGCTCCGTTCTCGTTTGGCCCTCTTCTCGAGGGGAGAGGTGCCACCACCGCTGCCTGGTGGTTCTGGCCCCGCTCGTGCTGAGGCTCAGCGGCGATTGTAATCATGGGACTCGCAGGTGGAGCTTGCTGAAGAATTTGAGAGGGGTGTCAATCTTTCTCAAGCTGAAGCGACTGACGAGGACGCGCTTCTGGCGGATGATGTCGATGTTTTATTTTTAACATCCTCGGACTCAGGAGCGAGTGCTCTCTCGGTCCAAAGCCCCGAAGAACAGAAGATGGCCGAGGCGGGAGAAGCGGGCCTCCCTGCGCGACGTTTTTCGGAGTTGCTGGAGGTTATGGAACGCGCTTCGAGCAGACTGCAGCTGCCCTGGGAGCGCGTGAGGAGGGAACCCGCTCGCAGCAGGTTAGACGATCTTTTTCTCTCTACCCATGGCCTGGCAACTCCGGCGAGGGCCCTGCCATCCAAGGCCGCTGCAGGTCAGGCTGGTGTGGCATTGCACACGATGACGGTGCTTCTGGCTTACCAGGCTGATCTGCTTACGGATCTTGTTCAGGGAGGCGAAGACGCGCTCTGCGGCGTTTAGATCTTGCATCCTGCTCAGATCCAGCTCTGGGCCCAGACAGCCGGGAGATCCCGGGCCGCCTCGAGCCGAGGCTCAGAGGCAGGCCCAGAGGGAAAGTGTCGCCGCTCGTGCGCCTCCTCCTCCTCGGAATAAGTCGCAGAGACGGCGAGATGCTAGAAGGAAGAAGCAAGATTTGCCTTTTAGCCTCTCTGTATGCAGCTTGTTTGGATACAGCGCTGTTGGTCTACGATGCTGGTTACGCTCACGCTGTTTAGCATTTTAACATTGCCTGCTGGAATGTGTATGCCTAGGCTCAGGTTGTGTAGCTAGTTCCCTTAAAATTATCATTTTAGGTTATACTGGCCCTTCCTTGTAGCTAGGGCCCTGTCATGACCACGGGCTGGTGCCACATGGTTCTTTAAGTAGCAGGCCTTTCCAGGCCTCTCTTATAACCTTTGTATGGGTTTCTGTATGTCTCATCCCCCTTGGGTGTTGTATAAACGCACTAGCTATCACCGCGTGCTTTTAAGGTTACAGGCCACTTTTAGGCCTTCCTTTGCTAGCATGTCGGAGTTTAGCTTAGTACTCCTCTCGCTGAGAGTAAAAAATGTTTTTACTGAGTAAATTGTGCGTTTATTCCCTTTAGCTCTAGTTGAGCTAAAATATTTTCTGTCTATCTAACAAGTTCTATTTTTGCTCCTAGAACTTTAGTGGCCGCTGGCTGATGTCGCATGTGACAGGTAGGCCGTAAAGGCCTCCTGTGGAGCATGCTGACCTTTGACAAACAAAAGGGATGGTTTCGCCGGCTGGCCGGGTCTCAGGTTGACTATGACCTCCTGTGTAGTCGGTCTGTTTAGCTTGAACCCTGATAACACTGCCACGAGCTGATGCCACGTGCCTGCTGGGATTATAGTATGGGATATACTGTACTCCTCTTGCTTAAAGAGTAGAAGGTACTTCACCGAGTGCACTGCTCATTGGTTTGTGTTGGACGGGCTATCTCGTGGGCACTTGCAGCTGTTATGTCTTGGTGTTTGCTCCACCTTGATATGCAATAGGGTGTGGCCCTACAGGCCATCCTGGGCTACCGCCATCTGCATTCAGTTCTAGTTCTCTGGTGAACTCTGGTTATGTTGTAGGCCCTTTTCCCGGCCTCCATGACTATGTGCCCGCCTTACAGTCTGTCTGTTAGGTTGAGCTTTGTACTTCCCTTCGGGGTTAACTGCGTAATTGTGCTTAGCTCCCTAAGCTGGTATGGTTGTAGATTTCAATGAAGTCTCCCGTTAGACCGGCCCCCAGGCTGGTTTGTGCTCCCCTGGGTCAGGGGTCTTTAGTGCACAGCCTCCTCAGCACCTTGTTAACGGCTGAGAAGATCCTTGGATGAGTGGTTGTACTCCCCTCATACGAGGGTCCAGAGCGTTTAGCTGAGTTCCGCTCTCTAGGATGCCCGTCTCTGCATGTGGGTTTGAGTTGCTTACTGCCCTTTCGCAGTCGCTCTTTCCTGCTCTCCTCTCTGGAGTTTGCGTTTGGAGATTCTGTATATCAGACAAGGTTGGCTAGGCCAGATTTAGCTTTGCTGGATCTGGCTAGGCCTCCTTGGTGGCAGCGGGATGGATTTTTCCCCCCGAGTGACTGGCCGAGGTTCCTTTGGTTCCTTGGCCACATTCCCTTAAAGGGACCACCCCCTCTCGGGCTGTTGGTTCCAGATGCTTGAGCAGCCTTGGTAGGCTTTTTTCGGAAGGCCTCTTTTAGGCTCAGCTTGGGCTGTTGGCTGTAGGGAATGCTGTCACTGACAGCCTTGGAGTTCTGCCCCCGGTTTTTCCCTGGAACTGCCGGATGTGTGTCAAGACATTTGGACTGGCATTCTCCTCTAGCATTGCAGCGTGGGTATATCGTTCCCCATAGCGCCGTCAGCGCAGAGTGGAGTTCCCTTTTGAAAGGGAACGTCTCAGGTTACGTGTGTAACCATGGTTCCCTGAGAACAGGGAACGAGACTCTGCGCTTTCATGCCATGCTGTGGGATGCCTGCTACAGTCGCTCAAAGACAAGAAGATGTCGGCTGTTTCCCAAGGCGCTCCATTTATACGTCACGGTTCGTGCCGTTTGACGTGATAGGCTGTCGCCAGCCAATAGGATTGGAGTGTGGTGATTTTTGGCATTTCGAGCACGGGTCACGGAGGACGTTCCCCATAGCGCAGTCAGCGCAGAGTCTCGTTCCCTGTTCTCAGGGAACCATGGTTACATACGTAACCTGAGACGATTTTAACGATTTGTAAAAGATGAATCATTGTCTGGCCATCTGGAATTTTGGTATGGTGATAAAGGTTATAATTATATATTTTTTCTAGTATTACACCACATAGTGTATGTATATTAGCACCATTTGTTGCTTTCTTGTGGTATGAGATAGAGCGTTAGGACCCGAAGCGCTGCCGCGTAACGTCAGACTTAACAACTGAATAGAAATTTAGCCGGCAACGGCGAATGGCATGGTGGATTGTGTTCACCGACAATGTTTTCTGGAAGTATTCCTGAGCCCATGTTGTGATTTCCATTACAGTAGCATTCCTGTATGTGATGCAGTGCCGTCTAAGGGCCTGAAGATCACGGGCATCCAGTATGGTTTTCTGGTCTTGACCCTTACGCACAGAGATTGTTCCAGATTCTCTGAATTTTTGGATGATATTATGCACTGTAGATGATAATAACTTCAAACTCTTTGTAATTTTTCTCTGAGAAGCTCCTTTCTGATATTGCTCCACTATTTTTTGCCGCAGCATTGGGGGAACCGCATTGGGGGCGGTTTCCCAGACAGGGTTTAAATTAAGCAAGGATAGGCCTTAATCCAGTATAGTTAATTGTGGTTTAAAAAATTGCTTTCTGAAACAAATATTAAGTACAAATTACTAAAACCTGGACTATGGAGTCTTGAATTAAAATAAACCAGATTAATTTAAAACCAACTGTGCAAATATGAATTAGCATGAGAGAGGTTATCTGTAAAACATGGAATGAACCAAGAAAAGCTTAAAATTCCATGGAACTGAGAAGCAAATCCATGGAAAACAATGGCAGCAAAAAATATATAATTGTTACGATCCCCATCTGCTCCTGTCAGTTCCCGGACTACACTTCCCACAATCCTCCCTGTCAGTCACATGTTCACGTCACACCAATCACCCTAATCACACTGATCACCACACCCAGCTGCAGCTCATTTACAGGACTATAAAGGATTGTCACACACACCACCTCACTGCGAAGTCTTGATTACTACTGTGTCATTTCTGAGCGTTTATATCCTGGCTGCCTGCTTGTTATCGTTCCTGCCTGTTTCTCATTATTGACCCATTGCTGCCTGTCCTGATCATTGCCTGTCCCTTGACTACGACTCTGCCTGTTCCTCACTGTTCCTGTTTGTTCCTGTTTTGACCCTGCTGTACCCTCGAGGCCCATATTCAAAAGTTCCTGGAGATTGCTCACCTGTCTGATCTGCCAGACTATGCCCTCATTGACTTTTTTGTTTATGGATTAAACTACTTAAGGACTATGTACTCACCAATGGTCCCCGAGGGTCGTTCGTGGAATTCCTGGACTTTGCCCTGCTCACAGTTGGTTCAACTTTTACTGTGGGGGTAGCAGAGGAACGCGACGCCACGCTGAACCACATAATGGCGGCCGCTACAGACTGCGCACATAAAATGGCGGATGCTACAACGCCCCATCATGTCTCCGCTGATCACCCACTGCAACGCCACATCTCCGCTGATCACCCAGAGCGACGCCAAGTCTCCGCTGAACGCACAGAGCAACGTCACGTCTCTGGATCAATCAGAGAACGGCAAGGATTACGTTCTGGTGTGGTTGACCCACCGCTGATTTCAGCGCGAGCGGCTGGCATTCCCAAGCATCAGCCGGCCGCTTCGCACTCAAGCCCGGTGGCCACTCCGCTCTCAAGCCCGCCGGCCGCTACCCTCTCAAGCCCGGTGGCCGCTTCGCTCTCAAGCCCGGTGGCCGCTTCACCCTCAAGCCCGGTGGCCGCTTCACCCTCAAGCCCGCCGGCTGCTTCACACTCAAGCCAGCTGGACGCTCCGCTCTCAAGCCCACCCGACGCTTCACACGTGAACTTGCTGGTCGCAACGCACTCAAGCGCCCTGGACGCGATGGACAAGATGGCCGCCCCTGCAGTTTCAGTGAACAAAGGGGTCGCTCCAGCCGTTGAGTCCGCTCCAGCCAGTGAGTCCGTTCCAGAATCAGCATATTGGTGTCATCTACGCCGCGAGGACGCGCCTTCCGGGAGGGGGGCGTTATGTCACGATCACCGTCTGCTCCTGTCAGTTCCCGGACTACACTTCCCACAATCCTCCCTGTCAGTCACAAATCACCTGTTGCCACATCCACCCTAGCACACTGCACTGATCACCACACCCAGCTTCAGCTCATTTACAGGACTATAAAGGACTGTCACACACACCACCTCACCGCGAAGTCTTGATTACTACTGTGTCATTTCTGAGCGTTTATATACTGTCTGCATGTTTGTTATCGTTCCTGCCTGTTTCTCGTTATTGACCCATTGCTGCCTGTCCTGATCATTGCCTGTCCCTTGACTACGACTCTTCCTGTTCTTCACTGTTCCTGTTTGTTCCTGTTTTGACCCTGCCTGTACGACCACTCTTGTTATTAATAAAACGCTGCACTTGGATCCTCTGCCTGATCCCCCTTTCATAACAATAATATCGGTCCCACTTTATTAAGTGGCCTTAACTACTATATACTTACATTTAAATTAATAATTTGATACAATGTACTAACTTTGTACATACATGTTTTTACATTGTACTTATATTTTAAAAACACCTGCATGTAATTACATTTATAATTACACTGTTGACCCATCCCTTACACCTTACCCCTACCTTTAAACCTACCCATACCACCAAACCTGTCCCTAACCTTACCCTTATCCCACCTCAATAGCAGCAAAAGTGTTTTTAGAATTCAATATGTACCCAATAAGTATATAGTATTTATTTTTTTGATGTAAGTACTTAGTAGTTAAGGCCACTTAATATAAAGTACTAAACTTTTAGTTTAGTAAACCAAAAACTAAACAAGAGAAATGTATTTTAAAGCAAGCAAAATATATCAGCTGTGAAAAAAAGAAATGCCTGGAAATATGTTTGATATGAATTCCTTTTAAATAGATGAATTCTATATATAATAATAATCATATGATTATTAATGCTTTTGTTTTGTCCTTTACATAGCAACAAACTAAACATAACTATTTACACGTGATAATCGGTGTTGGCAGTCTAGAAATGATACTGGTTTGATCCAAAGCACTATCATAGTGGTTGCTTTATTATATATAAAAGAAAGTTCTTGTTAGCAGGTCCTCAACCCAAGCTCAAGCTTAACACTTCACCACAGCGGTAATCTCCAAAAAACACAAACATAACAAAAACTTTTACATAATAGAACATGAAATAGTAAGAAGTCTCTCCATATTCTCATCTTTCTAAAAAAAAAATGCATAAAATAACACTTTTTAAACATTTACTCTTCCACTTAAGCCCAGTGCAAAGCATGATGGGAAGTGAAAGTCCTGTTTGATTGGGTTACTTGACTGAAACATGTTATTTCAAAATGAAAATATCAAGTGAGTTCTAGTAACCGTTTCAAGTCAATTTAACATGAAGCAATCACATTTGAACCAGAAACAATGGTGTTCAATCAAAATAAATTGTTTAAATAAAGTGAACAGCACCAAAAAAAACAAAAAAAAACACAATGTTAATCTGAAATTAAACCTGCCTCCTGGTAGGTTTAATTTAAACCTTGGAGTAGCTAGTCTTCCTCCAGAAAATCAGCTTATTAAACTCTGGACTAGACTAATTCTAGGACTATTTTAAACCGTGACAGATTTCTGTTATTCTGGTTTAAAGGGCCATTTTATTTTAGGACTAGGCTTAATCTCTGTCCAGGTAAACACCCCTAAATGTACAAATGAAAATGTACAAATGCATGAAAATGAACTCTAAAATTCATTTTATTATTAAGTTCTGAAACTGTGTTACAATACAGATGGCTCAGAGACAGAAGATCACAGTTAAGGTATTTATTTGACACAAGCAGATGAATTGTCGAACACAGGTGAGTGAAACAAACGTTGTATAAGTGACTGAGTGATGGATGAGATACTGTCCTTTGTGAGTTGTAGGTGGTTATCCGTGGAAGATCGCTGGAGCAATGGAGAGTTGGAAGACTGGCACACTCACACACACGATGCAGACACGCTAGGAGATCGGGAAGCACTGGAGACGGGTAGGTATCAACAGGAGTCCTTGAGGTAAGCATTAAGGAAGAGTCCATTGTGCGAACGAGACCGGACAGTGAGTTTGTGTGTGTGAGTGTCTTGTATGTGCGTGCTGATTGCAGAGGTGTTTATGTGCAGGTGTGAGTGATCAGTACTCGGGAGAGGGAGTGCATTGTGATTGGCTGATGATGGAGCCTGGCGTTTCTGTGACAAACTGCAAATGTAAATATAAAATTTAAACATTAATAAAAACTACATAAAATACTGAAAAAAATTATTTGTTAACTGCCCCAGCACTCATTAATACACATTTTAGTTGTATCCCCGGGACTTCTCTCAGTCCTGTTTCCCTACACATTCCCCCCTCTGAAAAACTGGGAAAATTCCACAAGACACATTTTCAACATATTGCATCATCTGGATCTTTCTGAAGGCCATTTGAAGACCTACTGTGGTCTCATTTTCTTTTCTGTATATTTGATATTGTAACTACTACTGGGAAGGTCAATCTTAATTATTAAAAATATTTCTTAGATGTTGTTTGTTTATTTAAAAAACAATTACATTTTTGGTAAATCACTAGAGATTGCTCAGTGTCCTCACAATATTAGCATGTGCCGCCATGCATAACCTGATATTGCTGAGGTCAACATGTTCCTGGGTCAACATTTTTGTTGATCCTGGAACAACATTCAAATCAACCAATCAAATTTACAGATTATGTCAAGTTAAGGCTTAAAATCATGAATTGGTGCTTCTACATCAGTGTTATTCATCTATCATTTCCCTCTGATTTTTGGGATAGCTTATGGGTAGGATTAGGTTTAGTATAAAATATGTTGACCCCAGGAACGCATCTAACTCAGCAATATCAGGATGTGCTGTACGCCATTATTTGAATTTGCTGCTGCACAATTAATCGAATTGCTAATCGCGATTACGATTACGGATGCCTCGATTTCTTAATCGTAAAGGCGCAATTACAAGGAAAAATATCCACTTACATTATTCTGCATGTTTAAGAGGTGTGTTATGAGCATGTCATGTTGTGAGAGGCGAATCACGACTACTTCAGAGTGTAAAAGGTCTAACCCAGCACAAAAGGAGCTACCTGTGATGTAGGTGTAGGCCTACACTGATATGTCGAACGCACACGGAACACCAGGACTTGCCATTTTCAAAAAGCTGTGTACACAGCCTAGTGCTGTCAAAAATATCTATATTTCTATATGTATCTATACTGAAATATCAGAAAGGATACAATACTCCTTTCTGCAGTATCGATACACCGATACCAGCTGCGCGTTCTTGCTCTCCTCTCTGACAGCGAGTTGAGACGCACGCGCTCTTCTCATTCAATCGTCTCATGCTCTCAGGTTTAAAGGAACACTCCACTTTTTTTGAAAATGGGCTCATTTTCCAACTCCCCTAGAGTTAAACAGTTGAGTTTTACCGTTTTCGAATCCATTCAGCCGATCTCCGGTTCTGGCGGTACCACTTTTAGCATAGCTTAGCATAGTTCATTGAATCTGATTAGACCGTTAGCATCGCGCTTAAAAATGACCAAAGAGTTTTGATATTTTTCCTATTTAAAACTTGACTCTTCTGTAGTTAAATCGTGTACTAAGGCCGACGGAAAATAAAAAGTTGTGATTTTCTAGGCTGATATGGCTAGGAACTATACTCTCATTCAGGCGTAATAATCAAGGAACTTTGCTGCCGTATCATGGCTGCAGCAGGCGCAATGATATTACGCAGCGCCCGTGAGCCCCTGCTTGCACAGGGAACGTGCCTTGCAACCATGGAGACGTATGTGAGAGACGCTGCTTAATATCATTGCGCCTGCTGCAGCCATGATACGGCAGCAAAGTTCCTTGATTATTACGCCTGAATGAGAGTATAGTTCCTAGCCATATCAGCCTAGAAAATCGCAACTTTTCATTTTCTGTCGGTCTTAGTACACGATTTAACTACAGAAGAGTCAAGTTTTAAATAGGAAAAATATCAAAACTCTTTGGTCATTTTTAAGCGTGATGCTAACGGTCTAATCAGATTCAATGAACTATGCTAAGCTATGCTAAAAGTGGTACCACCAGAACCGGAGATCGGCTGAATGGATTCGAAAACGGTAAAACTCAACTGTTTAACTCTAGGGGAGCTGGAAAATGAGCCTATTTTCAAAAAAAGTGGAGTGTTCCTTTAATAGTGTTGGTGTGACCGTGTCTGAATTTCGGCGCGGGATTGCGCTTAATTCTATTCATTCCCGCAGATTTCGCACCCACACGAAGCGCAGACACATAATAAAGCCACCTTTGACATACAAGCGCCAAAATAAGCTCTTTTTCGCGGATTATTAATGGTTAAATACACTCAGAAACAATGTCACAATGCCCATCATGGTGAGTATTAACGTAAAACAGTTCAGGAAGAATGTGTCTGTCAAATCTTAAAGGGACAGTAGCCGGACAAACATGCCGCTCTCTATGTTGTTAATGCTTATCAAACAACAAAAGAATCAAACAACAACAACAACAAAAAATCACTTACTGCTCTTGACTGATTAACTTCTGTCACTTTAATTGATAAATCTGTATTAAGTTTTTACAATGAAGATTATCCAATGTTATTTTACATTTGATTAGCCTACTTTTGTTTCTTTATTCAGTTTCTTACCCGATCACTACTATTATATGGGCAGTCCATTTAATTCCTATCTTTAATCTATTGTATTTATTTGTGCTATTGTTAGTAATTTGTTATTTTTTTCTTATTTTATTACTGTTAAATTGTTTTGTTTTTTTAATTCAATTTACCATTTGAAATCTAGCAGAACAAGTAAAAAAATATTATTG
Source organism: Chanodichthys erythropterus (assembly GCF_024489055.1). Lineage (NCBI taxonomy): Eukaryota > Metazoa > Chordata > Actinopteri > Cypriniformes > Xenocyprididae > Chanodichthys > Chanodichthys erythropterus. The sequence goes on from NC_090239.1 coordinate 26,588,223, forward strand.
CTTCGAACAATGGTATAAAGCTATTCAAAACATCATTCAATGTAAATTGTGATAATCGTAGTTAATAATCGCAATTACAATTTCAAGGGAATAATCACAATTATGATTTTGTCATAATCATGTATCTGTACAAGATGCTCAGGATCTCTGACAGAAAAATAGGCCCATAACATTAAAGATTCAGCATTATATTTCATTGTACACATGGGGTACTTTTTACCCCTGTGTGCACCAAACCCATCTTAAAAGTTCTCTAAGTGATCCTGGGCGGAGTAACTTCCTGTTGACGTTCGAAGTGTTGTCAAACAAATCAGAGGCTAGCTAGACCCTCCCTCCTCCTCCTCCTCCTCCTCCTCCTCCTCCTCCTCCCCCTCCGTGCTTCCTGAAACAGTCATGAACGCGCATTTAAAATCATTCTTGTCGTTATTGGCTGGAGCATGTTTATTATGTTGTCCAGGCTGCACCAGTCTGTTTTTATTGCTGTTTTCAGAGCTTGTGGCGACTACAGAGGCCGTGTTTTTTTTACAGTGTGTTCAGGGGACAGGCAGCTAGCGGATAGTGAGGAGATGTTTGCTGTATGTGACAAAAAATGTTTTGGCCTAAAAACATGTGACATCACTTAGCGCACCTTTAAGTGTTTCTGCTAAAAAAGCAAATTGTTTTGTTTGATATTAGCGTGAGCTGAGTGGAATATAGAAAGTGATCATAATGATATTCAAAACGGTAAGCAAGCGCTGCTTTTTTTACGTTTGTGTATCTACAGACTGCAGTGCTGGTCTCCCTTTCTTAATTATGAATATAAATGAATATAAAAAATAGTCAACGGTCTCCTTGCACGCGGGCGCAGAATTCGTGTGCTGGCTGACAGTCGGCTGTAGTTCTCAGTGTGTTCAAAAGCAGTTTTTTTGCTCCGAGGCGACTTCACAGTCGGCTTTTATCCGTGCTAGTTCTTATCATGGTTTCATTTTTTTTTTTTTTTTTTTTACATGAAAAAATAGCTGTTTAGGGGTGTGTAGACAATTTAAATACACTGTACTCATGGTATAACAGGTTTTAATTCTTAGATCAGATTATGGGTGTAATTTTTAAGTAAACTTGCAGACATTCATTTGTTGAAAGAAAGAAAGAAACTCTACAGGAAAGTGTCCCTTGAAGAACAGGAATCCTAAACTCTGCTCAATAACGAACCTATACTTAACAAAACAAGACACACCTGGAAACCATGGCAAAACCAAACAAATGAACAAATGAACACACAACCAAAAACTCCTATAACACCCAGAAAAAAAGAAAAGAAAAAATACAGGGGAAGACATTAAAGACTGGAGACCATGAAGTGACACCCATAAAGATTTTGTCCTAAATCCAAAACAGGAATAAGCTGGTTAGCATTTCCCTTAGACCCTGCTTGTAGATTTTAAAACTACACCAAATGATAGCACAAGCTTGTTTGTCCTTTTAACTAAATTTAAAGGTGCCATCAAACGTTTTTTTACAAGATGTAATATAAGTCTAAGGTGTCCCCTGAATGTGTCTGTGAAGTTTCAGCTAAAAATACCACATAGATTTTTTTAAATTAATTTTTTAACTGCCTATTTTGGGGAATCATTAAATATGATATGAGCTGATTTATGCTTTGCGGTCCCTTTAAATCTCATGTTCTCCACACACGGAGTTCGCGCTTGCCTTAAACAGTGCCTAAACAAAGTTTACACAGCTAAATATACACAGCCATATAACCCTCAAATGGATCTTTATAAAGTGTTCGTCATGCATGCAGCATGTATGCATTGGATTATGTGAGTACTGTATACTGTTATATTGTTTACATTTGATTCTGAATGAATTTGAGGCTATGCTCCGTGGCTAACTGCTAATGCTACACTGTTGGAGAGATTTATAAAGAATGAAGTTGTGTTTATGCATTATACAGACTGCAAGTGTTTAAAAATGAAAATAGCGACGATGGGAACTTTAACCACATTTAACCCTCTGGAGTCTGAGGCTGATTTGGGGCTTGGAGAAGTTTTGACATGCTCTGACATTTGTGCTTTTTTCAGTTTTTCATAAACATATTAATGGAAAAAGTGTCATTACACTGTATTCAGCACAAACTAGGCTACAATAATATGTGAGGAACATGTATGTACATGTTTGTGTTTTTGAAGGAATAATGTTTATCCGTGGTTATTGAAAAAACAAAAAACTTAAGTCACTGAAATAAGGCCAAAAAAAAGTATATTAAATCTGTGTTCACAAGACTTCTGGTTATTGCGGGTTGTAGACTAGAGTTTTTGCTTAAGAATTATGTAAAAATTATGCTGACTACTCTTTCATATAAAACAATAGAGAGATTTAAATTTTGTAAGACACTTTTTGTCAAGAAACACAGTATGGGAGAAGGCGTGAATCTGCATAAATAATTGTCCATTTACACCTGAGAATACAAAAGAATCACATAATAATGACCTAAAATGACTTGCATATTAATGAGGTCTTTCAGTCAGGTAGGCTGTAAAAAAACCCTCTGTAATAATGTCTAAGCTCATCATAAACAGCAATATTGTGAAATATTATTACAATTTAAAATAATGGTATTCTATTATATTCTTTAAAATATAATGTATTTCTGTGATGCAAACTGTCTGAACAATTATGTTACCTCTGTGGCATTTCATATAGGCTTTTAGCTTAAAAGCATGCACATTTGGAGAAATATTGATGGATTCTTATATATTTATGTCAATTTTCTATACTGAGAAGTAATATTTATTGTCATCAATATGAGTGCTGGATACTGTGTTTTTAATTCATACTTGCAGCCGGAGGGCGCTCTCTGTGCACATTTAGTCCACAAATTATTCTAATGAAGAAGAGGAAATTTCAGGAATGGTGTTTTTAATTCATACTTGCAGCCGGAGGGCGCTCTGTACACCTTTAGGCCACAAATTCATATAAAGAAGAAAAGGAACTAGGAACTAACGGCATGTCTTCTACAGATCGCTAACCATGGCTTTACCATCCAAATAAACACTTTTCAAGACAATAAATACACAATTGAGACGATGAATGCATGTATTGCCTCTGAATTTGCGTCTGAATAGCGCTGGCTCTGTGGGCGTGGCCGCATTAGTGGATAATGAGCTGAATCACAGACTTCTGACACGGCTCTCTTTTCATACAGATTACATAAACACAGAATGTTTGTTTTCGATTTGACTTACATGATTTAAAACCTGACATTTCAATGTTTCTTTAGACGTAAGTGTCATTTTTTTGTCATTAGTATTCATAAGTTACAGTTCATTTTCTGAGAACTATCAGATTGGAATTCGTTCAGAGGGAGAGGAGAGATCACGCATCATGTTAGTTTTCTTTATTTTACAAAAGCACAACATTGTGTTTTTACTCTGAGTGTACACAAATAAAAGAAGATATTCTATAGTTTCAGTTGATATATTACTTATGTCTCTATGACAAGAAATGACGGAGTAATTTAAGTCTGTTTTGCTGCAATGTGAAAAAAATCCTACAAAACGCGCCGACGTGTTTTTCAGACCTCAGGGAGTTAACAGTACATAAGGAACATGCTAACGAAACATTTAGAAAGACAATTTACAAATATCACTATCACTATTGTCCTTGCTTACTTACCTAGTCTGATGATTTGGCCGTGCACATCCAGACGTTAATACTGGCTGCCCTTGTCTAATGCCTTTCATAATGTTGGGAACATGGGCTGGCATATGCAAATATTGGGGGTGTACATATTAATGATCCCGACTGTTATGTAACAGTCGGTGTTATGTTGAGATTCGCTTGTTCTTCTGAGGTCTTTTAAACAAATGAGATTTATATAAGAAGGAGGAAACAATGGAGTTTGAGACTCACTGTATGTCATTTCCATGTACTGAACTCTTGTTATTTAACTATGCCAAGATACATTTTTAATTTGAGGACACCTTTAATATTTTTCCCTTTCTTCTTTCTTTGACCAATAATCTGATGTGATTTTGGAACTAAATGCTTGCAAAGATTAGGTTTGTTTGAGATTTGCACAGAACCGATCACCAGTGATTACCGTGAGATGAATGCCGGTGTCTTGCTGACATATGTAAAAAAAGTCTCATGATGGCGAGGCGGCCTAATCGAATTCACCAGTAAGGCGCAGTTGCTCTCCACCGACTTCACTGATCAAAAGCACATTGGTTTGCTCATTGGTTTAAACAGCTGTGATGTATTGTTCTCTTTTAAAATGTTTGATTTGAAACTCTGATATCATGTTTTTATGTGTATAGATTATGTGTGAATATTCCCAAACTCTCTGACAGTTCAATATGGGTTATGTGATTGTTGTCATAATTCTAAAAAATATATAAAAACATTTCTGTATTAAAGTAAAAATGATTGATGAACATGTCTTTCAAATGGAATTAAATACCAAGTACTTTGGGTGTCTTTTGTATCAAACTTGCTTAGACAAATCAAAATTAAAACCTGCGGCTCTTGACGGCACATTGATGTCCTAAGACACGAAACGATCGGTTTATGCGAGAAACCGAACAGTATTTATATCATTTTTTACCTCTAATACACCACTATGTCCAACTTCGTTCAGCTTCCGGTTAGTGAGGTCTGATCGCTCTGACAACGGAAGTGATGTCTCGCGCTCATTGAAGTATATGGGCGAGACATCACTTCCGTCTTCAGAACGCGTTTTTTGACCACACTAACAGGAAGCTGAACGAAGTTGGACATAGTGGTGTATTAGAGGTAAAAATTATATAAATAATGTTCGGTTTCTCACACAAACCAATCGTTTCGTGTCTTAGGACATTAATGTGTCGTCACGAGCCGCAGGTTTTAATTTTGATTTGTCTAAGCAAGTTTTATTTACTGTTATAGTTGAAGTTCCCATCTACTGCTATTATTTGACTGACAGACGGCAGCGGTTGCAGTTAAAAATCATAATTTGCGTTCGACTGAAGAAAAAAGTCACCTACATCTTGGATGCACTGGGGGTAAGCAGATAAACATCTAATTTTCATTTTTGGGTGAACTATCCCTTTAACTACTATAGAAACAAGCTTAACTAATCAGTAAGTAATATCAAATTTAGAAGATAGTTCCTTATTAGCTAATCAATAAGTACCTAATGAGATTACCATCATTAATAACTATTAACTAACGGACAAATTGTAAAGTACATTATTGTGTGTCATTAACTCTGAATATAGTCATAAAATGCATCATTACTCAAGTGTTACCTAGTCACTATGGTAACTATTACCTATATTAGTTAATAGAAGTAGCTAAAGTGTTAATGTAGTACTACTCATTAGTCCTGCATAAATTCCTACATAGTTACTTATTAATGACGGACCATTATTCTAAAGTGTTACCCTTTACTGTTATAAAGCAAATAATTACTTTATTCACATTGTAAACACAGTGCAGTGCTTCCAGGTTCTAATGCTAGTGGCTGATGCTGTACACATGCGTGTGATGTTGACATAGGAGCTGGACAATAATGAGCTAACGTTCTGACATAGAACCCCGGGAGCACTGCACTGTGTTTACAATGTGAACAGCGAAGGAGACTGACAGGGAAGAGAAGAAATTGTTGAATAAAGTAGTTTTTTGTTGTTGTTGTTTTGTTTATGTGCACAAAAAGTATTCTCGTCACTTCAACAATAAGGTTGAACCACGGTATTTATGTGGACTATTGTAACAATGTCTTTACTAGCTTTGAAAGTGGTAATAATATTGCAGTCTATAGGGGAGTCCGAAATATAAAAGTATCTGTCACAGACACGTCAGGTTCCAACATCCACCAATCACAGCGCACACCTTCACCAGAGTACTGATCACCGCCACCTGCACCTCATCATCTCACTCATCAGCAGCACCATGAAGGGCACACGCACACAGCACTCCATGTCCGGTCTCGTTTGCATATACCTGTGTTAATGCTTACCTCAAGGACTCCTCTCTCCATACCTACCAGTCTCCAGCATGTCTCCTTCCCTCTGTGTGCCTTGTCTACTGTGTGTGTGTGCTTCAGCCAGCTCCAGTCACCTCCAGCGATCTCCAAGCTATAGTGTATTCATTCATCTCCGCATCTGAAAGAAAAGGACAATAACTATCTCCATTATTATCATCATAACATCCATTGACTCACCTCTGCTTACCTGTTGAATGCTCCTTGCTCTACTGGTGTCAATAAAAGCCAAGTTACCTGTTTACATCTGTGTCTGCCTTCTGTGTACCGTAACAGAAGACCGGACCAACACCGCAGACCCAGTATGAGCCGGATCCATTCCAGGCCTTGGTGGATGCGCTTCGGCGAACCCTCACCACCAATCCACCGCCACCATCTCCAGTCACTTCTCCCTCACCTGCACCAGCGAACACCACTGCCAGCACCATAGGACCTTCTTCACCGCCGCCGTACGCCAGTCCCATGGCCAAGCCGGCGCCCTACTCAGGATCGGCGGAGGATTGCAGCGGATTCCTGCTGCAATGCGAACTGGTCCTGCAGATTTCTAAACTTCTAAAATTGCCTTCATCATCTCTCAGTTAAGTGGCAAAGCATTGAAATGGGCCGATTCCATCTGGTCACAACATGGTGCCATAACACAGTCCTATCTGGCGTTTATTTCCCATTTCTGGGAGGTGTTCGGAAAACCGATTACAGATTCGTCTGCTGGTGAGAAACTCTACAATTTAAAACAAGGATCAATGTCTATTTATGATTATGCTTTGCAATTCAGAATGCTTGCTGCAGTTAGCGGATGGAACGAACAAGCTCTCATCACTACATATCGTCAAGGATTGGAACCTCGGGTACGGCTGCATCTCGCTGCATGCAAGGACTCCATCGGCCTTGAGAAGTTCATCCAGCTCTCCATTCGTTGTGCCACTCGCATGCAGGTGTGCCTCCAAGAGCACCAGGACCCGTCTCTTCCCAACATGCTCCTCTGCCGATCCGAACCTGTCAGCTCCCCAGAACCAGCCAACGAATCAATGGAAGTAGAAAACTCCCGTTTGTCTCCCACTGAGCGCCGCCGTCGGCTGACCCTGAACTTATGTTTGTACTGTGGCGCTCCTGGGCATGTGATTGCGGCGTACCCCAACCGACCTTCTCGACCCATGGTGAGTGCCATCATTCCTTCTACTCGTAAGATGAAACCACTCACCACTATCATCAATCTTACTGCCGCTGATATCTCCCTTACAGTGGTCGCGCTCCTCGATTCAGGGTCAGCAGGCAACTACGTCTCCTACGTCTCAAGACCTCTCCGTCTCCGACGATCTACCAGATCAACTCCATAACAGGCAAGCCTCTCAGCCGCAAGAGTGTTCGTACAGTGGCAGGACCTCTCAAGCTTCAAGCCGGTCTACTTCATCAGGAAGAATTACATCTGCTGGTTCTGGAGGATTCCACTGCTGACGTGGTTCTAGGGCGCCCCTGGTTGGAGCAGCACAACCCGACCATCTCCTGGAAGACGGGCGAAATCCTGAAGTGGGGCGACACCTGTTTCTCTCGCTGTCTAACTGAACTTCCTGTGCCATCTTCTCCATCTTCTGATCTCTCCCTCTGTGCAACTTCCATCGAGAGTCCAGTTGAACAACGCTCCATCGACATCCCCAAGTGTTACGCCCCCTTCAGCGATGTCTTCTGCCAGCAGAGGGCTTCCAAGCTGCCTCCACACCAGCCATGGGACTGTGCCATCGACTTGCTTCCGGGTGGACCAGTGCCGAAGGGTAAGATCTACCCATTATCCATCCCGGAGGAGAAGGCCATGGAGGATTATATCAAGGAAGCCCTAGCCCAAGGATACATCAGGCCGTCTACTTCCCCTGCTGCTTCCAGTTTCTTCTTTGTGGCTAAAAAGGACGGAGGCTTGCGGCCATGCATAGACTATCGCTCACTCAATAAAATCACCGTCAAGTTCAGGTATTCCCTTCCTCTCATCCCAGCGTCCCTGGAACATATCCGTGGTGCCACTGTGTTTACGAAGCTGGACCTCCGCAGCGTGTACAACCTCATCCGGATACGTGAGGGGGACGAGTGGAAGACCGCCTTCATCACCTCTACAGGGCACTACAAATGTCATGCCGTATGGCCTGGTAAACGCCCGACACGTTGCGGAGGTCCTCACCTGTCTACGCCAGTTCCATCTATTCCTCAAAGCAGAAAAGTGTTCCTTCCATCAACCCACCGTCTCATTCCTCGGAGATGAATCATCATAGACCACAGTGGCATCCGGATGGACGAGAGGAAGGTGGAATCCATCACCAACTGGCCAGAACCCACTACCATCAAAGAACTACAACGCTTCCTTAGATTCTCTAATTTCTACCGTCGATTCATCAAAGACTACAGCTCCATCACCCATCCACTCACCAGCCTTCTCCGTAACAAGCCCAAGTCTCTGTCCTGGAACCCAGCAGCCACCAATGCATTCAACCGCCTCAAAGAAGCCTTCACCACCGCTCCCTTGCTCGTTCATCCCGATCCAGAACAACCCTTCATCGTAGAGGTAGACGCCTCTACCACCGGAGTGGGAGCGGTGTTGTCGCAGCAGCAGGGGACACCAAGTAGACTCCATCCATGCGCTTTCTTCTCCAGCAAGCTCAGCCCGGCGGAAGTCAACTACTCCATCGGTGACAGGGAACTCCTAGCTGTAAAGCTTGCCTTGGAAGAGTGGAGTCATTGGCTGGAGGGAGCCAAACATGCGTTCCTGGTGCTAACCGACCACAAACCGACTGTCTGCCTCGCTGCCTCTGCCTCGCTGCTGGTGTTTGCGTCTCCGTCTCTGTATAGCTTTGTTTTCTCTTACTTTTATTGAATCTCTTCCTTTTATTCATTGCTGCTTATATTATTATTGCCTACCACATTAATCTGACGTCACTAGCCTGTAATCTTTGAATCTAAATCACTGTTACAACGCGTTTGCATCTCGCTTGATAACTTGTCATCAGTCTTGCGCGCTCCTTTTCAACGCGTTCACCAAACAGCTGTGGTAACTCGGATCAGTCTACAGTGGTAACTCGGATCAGTCTACAAACACGGTGAGTCATGTCATCCTTTCCCACTGTCATCTCCTGTTCAGTTTGTCACATGTTCAGTGTAACTTTCTCTTTCAGCGACGAGGGATTTACATGTCATAAATGTAGGGAAATAGTCAGGCTGACAGAGAGAATCTCAGAATTAGAGACACACATCCAAACTTTAATCGAGGATAGTAAGAATGCAGGGGCTTCAGAAACTGTTTTGGATGCATCTAGCTTAGTGAACTCTGTACATTGTTTGGTTCCAGCTGTAGAACCCACGCAGCAGGGCACTTGGTTAACGGTGAGGCGGCCTAGCCGCGGAAAACACCACTCTTCCGTTCCATTAAGAACATCAAACAGGTTCTCCCCACTCAGTAACGCACCCACTGAGAATCCTGTTGAAAGTGCCTTAGTTATTGGCGATTCTATTACATGGAACGTGAAAATAGAGACACCAGCCACCATAGTCACATGTTTGCCGGGAGCCAGAGCACCTGTCAAAGCAAATTTAAAAGTGCTGGCTAATGCTAATCGTAAATACTCTAAAATTATTATTCACGTCGGCACAAATGATGTTCGACTTCGCCAATCGGAGATCATTAAAATTAATATTAAAGAGGTGTGTGAACTCGCAAGTACAATGTCAGGAGAAGTAATTTGTTCTGGCCCTTTTACTGTTCGTAGGAGTGATGAGATAGTTAGCAAATTATCATCACTCAATGGCTGGCTGTCTAAGTTGTGTCTGCAGAATAATATAGGTTTCATAGACAATTGGAAAAGTTTTTGGGGCAGACCTGACCTGTTGAAAAGAGATGGTATTCATCCGTCCCGGGATGGTGCTGCTCTTCTCTCTAGTAATATGGCACATAGTCTCAGAACTAAAACATGACAAACTGGGGCCCAGGACAGGAAGCAGACAGACTGGCTAAACCGACTGTCTGCTGGCTGCCTCATGTTACAGAAGTCAGATAATTCCCAACACATAGAAACTCTTGCACCTAGATATTATCACATAGAGACTGTGTCTGTACCCCGAATTAGTAAAAACAAAAAACTTCCAAACCCATTAAATGGTAAAAATGTATTTGATGTTCAACAAATAAAAAATAGAGATAATAATAATAAACAAATGATAAAGCTTGGGTTGTTAAATATTAGATCACTTTCTTCAAAAGCACTTATTGTAAACGATATTATCACAGACAATAATCTAGATGTGCTGTGTTTGACAGAAACCTGGCTAAAACCGGACGATTACATTACTTTAAATGAGTCTAGTCCTCAAGGTTATGATTATCGACACAATCCTCGACAGAAAGGAAAAGGGGGAGGTGTTGCTGTAATTTATAGTAATATTTACAGTATCAGCCAGAAGTCTTTCAAATGTAATTCCTTCGAAGTGATGGTGCTTTACGTAACATTATGTAAGTTGACATTTGTGTTGGCTACTGTATACAGGTCACCAGGACACCATACAGACTTTATCAAAGAGATTGCCGATTTTCTATCAGAATTAGTACTAGCTGCAGATAAAGTCCTTGTTGTTGGTGATTTTAATATCCATGTAGATAATCAAAAAATCATTGGGATTGGCATTTACAGACATTCTAAACTCTATTGGTGTTAGACAACACGTGTCGGGACCCACTCACTGTCGTAATCATACTTTAGATCTAATATTGTCACATGGAATCGATATTGATGCCGTTGAAATTCTGCAGCAGAGTGACGACATCTCAGATCATTATCTAGTCTCGTGTATACTACATTTAGTCAAAGAGGCTAAACTGCCTCCCTGCCATAAATATGGTAGAACCATCACTTCTACCACTAAAGATTGCTTTATAAATAATCTTCCTGATCAGTTTCCTTGCCTTAGCATACCAGACAGCTTGGAAGACCTCGATATTGCAACAGAAACTATTGCCTCTGTCTTTTCCAGCAAATTAGACTCAGTTGCTCCTTTGCGTTTAAAAAAGATTAAGGAAATTAATCCAATGCCATGGTACAATGAGCACACTCGGGCCCTAAAAACAGCAGTTAGAAAAATGGAGCGCAGTTGGAAGAAAACAAAACTAGAAGTATTTCGCATTTCGTGGAGAGAGAAAATGATTGAGTACAGAAAGGCCTTAAAAAGTGCTAGATCTGCCTATTTTTCAAAACTTTTAGAAGAACATAAACACAACCCTAGGTATTTATTTGATACAGTGGCTAAATTAACAAGAAATAAAGCTTCAACTTCTGATGTTTCCAAAGAGCACAGCAGTAATGACTTTATGAACTCCTTTACTTGCAAGATTGATAATATTAGAGAAAAAATTATAACCATGCAACCATCTACTAAAGTCTTGTGTCAGACAGTGCATTGTAGTGTCCCTAAAGAAAAATTCAATTCATTTACTGCTTTAGGAGAGGAAAAATTGTCTAAACTTGTTAAATCATCAAAATCATCAATCATGTATGTGAGACCCTATACCGACTAAGCTATTGAAAGAGATGCTTCCAGAGGTCATAGATCCTCTTCTTAATATTGTTAATTCATCTTTATCGCTAGGATACGTACCAAAAACATTTAAGCTGGCTGTTATTAAACCTCTTATTAAAAAACCACAACTTGATCCTAGAGAATTAGTCAATTACAGGCCGATCTCAAACCTCACTTTTCTGTCAAAAATACTAGAAAAGGCAGTTTCATAACAACTATGTTCCTTTTTAGAAAGAAATAGTATTTGTGAAGATTTCCAGTCAGGATTTAGACCATAACATAGTACTGAGACTGCTCTCATTAGAGTTACTAATGACTTGCTCTTATCATCAGATCGTGGTCGTATCTCTCTGTTAGTGTTACTGGATCTTAGTGCTGCATTTGACACTATCGATCACAATATTCTTCTAAACAGACTCGAAAACTAGGTTGGCATTAGTGGAATTGCATTGGCATGGTTCAAATCATACTTATCTGACCGTTATCAGTTTGTAGTAGTAAACGATGAGACGTATATCAATCACAAGTTAAATATGGAGTACCGCAAGGCTCAGTACTAGGACCATTACTTTTTACTCTGTACATGCTACCGTTGGGAGATATCATTAGGAAGCATGGCGTTAGTTTCCATTGTTACGCTGATGATACTCAGCTCTATATTTCTTCGCGCCCTGATGAAAATCACCAATTCGCTAAATTAACAGAATGTTTAGCTGATATAAAAAACTGGATGACCAGTAATTTCCTACTACTAAATTCAGGAAAAACAGAGATTCAAATTTTTGGACCGAAAACTTCTTCACGCAATAATCTACAATACTGTCTAACACTTGATGGCTGCTCTGTTAAGTCTTCGTCGTCAGTTAGGAACCTGGGTGTGCTCTTTGATACCAATCTTTCATTTGAAGGCCATGTTACTAGCATTTGTAAAACTGCATTATTCCATCTTAAAAATATATCTAAACTACGACATATGCTCTCAATGAAGAATGCAGAGCAGTTAGTTCATGCGTTCATGACCTCAAGGCTAGATTACTGTAACGCTCTACTGGGTGGTTGTTCCTCCAGCTTGATAAATAAACTACAGCTCGTACAAAATGCAGCAGCTAGAGTTCTTACTAGAACTAGGAAGTATGACCATATTAGCCCAGTTCTATCGTTACTGCATTGGCTTCCTGTTAAACATCGTATAGATTTTAAAATCTTGCTAATTACCTACAGTACAAAGCACTAAATGGTTTAGCTCCCCAGTACCTAAGTGAGCTCTTAATACATTATAGTCCTTCACGTTTATTGCGATCTCAGAATTCAGGCCAGCTGATAATACCTAGAATATCAAAATCAACTGCAGGCGGTAGATCCTTCTCCTATTTGGCACCTAAACTCTGGAACAATCTTCCTAGCATTGTTCGGGATGCAGACACACTCTGTCAAAACACATCTCTTTAACCTGGCATACACATAACACATTATCAATTTATATTTTCAAATCCGTTAAAGGATTATTAGGCTGCATAAATCAGTTCAGCCGGAATATGGGAACACTTCTTATAACACCAGATATACTCGTTACATCAGAAAAAGAATGACATCTACGCTAATATTAGTCTTTCTGTTTATCCCGAGGTTTACCGTAGTCAACCGGATCTGGGCCGTATCCAGCTGAGACCAAGGACTGGTGCCATGACACGACCACAACGCAGCCATGAAGTATCAGCAGAGATCGAGTCCACTAGATCATCCACTGTGAAGACATCATCAACATGACAGCCAGTGCCACAGTTCCTCAACAGACCGTCCATACCGGCGTGATGAATACGATCCTCAACTGGACACGACCACAACGCAGCCCTGAAGTATCAGCAGAGATCGAGCCAACTGGATCATCCCTTGTGAAGGCCCCATCGACATGACAGCCAGTAGCACAGTTCCTCAACAGACCGTCCATACCGGCATGATGAATACGATCCTCAACTGGATGGAACTGAAATAAATACTTTGATTGTTGCGATCCTATCAGACTTATGATAGCAACCTGATTGTAACAAAGCACTGTTCGCCAGAGGAGAACTGGCCCCCCGACTAAGCCTGGTTTCTCCCAAGGTTTTTTTTTTCTCCATTTTAACACCTATTTGCCACTTGTTTGCCACCTGATATCACCTGATGGAGTTTGGGTTCCTTGCCGCTGTCGCCTCTGGCTTGCTTAGTTGGGGACACTTGACATTTGTTTTTTAATAGTATTCTTGACATTTATTCAACAGTGCTTCTGATCTGCCTGCATTGACACTATTATTTAAGAGCTGCTGTGCAGCCAAATTATGTACCAGTTATCAATGTAAAGCTGCTTTGACACAGTCTGCATTGTAAAAAGCGCTATATAAATAAAGGTGACTTGACTTGACTTGACAAAAACCTGGAGTATCTTCGTTCTGCAAAAAGATTAAATCCAAGACAAGCCCGTTGGGCCATGTTCTTCTCCCGATTCAACTACACCATCTCCTATCGTCCAGGCTCAAAGAACATAAAAGCAGACGCTCTCTCCCGTCTCCATGCTCCAGAAGAAAAGATAGAAGAACCCGAGCCTATCATCCCGGCTCACTCATTGTAAGCCCCATCATTTGTTCAGAGGAGACCATTACCTCCTCCAATGCCTCCACAAATACTCCGCCTGGCTGTCCACCCGGCTTGCTCTACATCACCCGGACACGACGCACTTAAACCATCCACTCTGCTCACACGTCACTAGGCACTGGTCACCCGGGGGTCAATGAAACCCTCTCGTTGCTGAAAGGACGCTTCTGGTGGCCAGGGATGGCATCTGATGTCAGAAGGTACGTGCAGGGTTGTCAGGAGTGCGCCATCTCCAAGAGTCCTCATCATCTGCCAGCTGGGAAACTCCTTCCTCTGCCCGTTCCCAACCGACCATGGTCACACCTAGGAGTGGACTTCATCACAGACCTCCCTGTTTCTGATGGATACCTGCATCCTAGTCATCGTAGACCGTTTCTCCAAGTCCTGTCGTCTCATTCCACTACGAGGATTACCCACTGCCATGGAAACCGCAGAAATGCTCTTCAACCATGTGTTCAGGTATTTCGGAATACCAGAGGACATAGTATCAGACAGAGGACCCCAGTTCATTTCCAGAGTGTGGAAGGCGTTCCATTCCCTCCTAGGTGTGGCCGTCAGCCTAACTTCGGGATACCATCCGCAGTCGAACGGGCAGACGGAAAGGAAGGTCCAGGAGATCGGCCGCTTCCTCCGTACCTTCTGTCATGACCACCAGGACTCTTGGAACCAGTTCCTGGGTTGGGCCGAGTATGCCCAGAACTCTCTCCGGCAGTCGACTACAGGACTCACACCATTCCAGTGCGTACTCGGCTACCAACCCCCACTGTTCCCCTGGACCGGGGAACCCTCTAACGTTCTGGCAGTGGATTACTGGTTCCGAGAGAGCGAGAGGGTCTGGGACTCAGCGCACCATCAGCTGCAACGAGCCCTGCGCAGACGTAGAATGACAGCTGACCTTCGCCGTTCCAACACTCCAGTCTTCCAGCCCGGTCAGAAGGTTTGGCTGTCCACCCAGGACATCAGACTGCGTCTGCCCTGCAGAAAGCTGAGTCCCAGGTTCATTGGCCCATTTCCCATCATCAAGCAGGTCAACCCAGTCACTTACCAACTCCAGCTGCCACAAGGGTCCCGTTTTCACTCCACTTTCCACGTCTCACTCCTTAAACCTCACTACCCTTCTGCTCTCTCCACAGGACCTGACATGGATCCCGCCGAACTCCCCCTTCCACTCATCCTGGAGGACGGCGCGGCATATGAGGTTCATGAGATCTTGGACTCCCGGCGTTGTGGTGGTCAGCTGGAATACTTAGTCGACTGGGAAGGATACGGCCCCGAGGAACGCTCCTGGGTCCCAAGAAGCGACATCCTTGATCCCAACTTACTCCAAACTTTCCACGTCACCCTGATAGACCGGCACCACGGGGAAGAGGACGACCACCACGGCATCGGGGTCCTCAGCCCTCAGGAGCGGGCCGTGGAGGGGGGGGTACTGTCACAGACACGTCAGGTTCCAACATCCACCAATCACAGTGCACACCTTCACCAGAGTACTGATCACCGCTACCTGCACCTCATCACCTCACTCATCAGCAGCACCATAAAGAGCACACGCACACAGCACTCAATGTCCGGTCCCGTTTGCATATACCTGTGTTAATGCTTACCTCAAGGACTCCTCTCTCCACACCTACCAGTCTCCAGCGTGTGTCTCCTTCCCTCTTTGTGCCTCGTCTACTGTGTGTGTGTGCTTCAGCCAGCTCCAGTCACCTCCAGCGATCTCCAAGCTCCAGTGTATTCATTCATCTCTGCATCTGAAAGAAAAGGACAGTAACTATCTCCATTATTATCATCATAACATCTATTGACTCACCTCTGCTTACCTGTTGAATGCTCCTTGCTCTACTGGTGTCAATAAAAGCCAAGCTACCTTTTTACATCTGTGTTTGCCTCCTGTGTACCGTAACAGTATCTTAAATTGTGAAGATGAACTATTTATTATGAGTAATAAATGACAGAAATTAAATTTTTTTTAGTGAACTCTTTAAGACAATTCTATGTGTGTGTCGTCATGTGTAAAGCCTATCAATCACCCTCAGGCTGAGTAACACAACCTCTGCAAAAAGTGTTCTGTGTGTGTTCAGCGATTAGAATATAAAGCTTCCAAAAAGAATGCACTGCAGTTCCATTTTTCATCACAGATTTACATTGGGAAACAGTGGGTGCTCATGCACCCGCTGCCCCACTTAGTATTATAATACTCACCCGCCGAAGCCATACGTTCAATTTAATTATATCCTGCTCACTTTACAACTTAAGTTCATGAAATTATATGATAAAGAATGCTGAACACATTTACAATATATTATTGATTCAGTTTATAGAGGTCTTTGTTTTGGATGAATATTTTGGTGCCCTTAGCCATTCCAGCATGTGTCCTTAGTTGCTATTTTTCTTATTTGTTCGAAAGCCACACCTTGTTTTACCCTGGTTTAGTCTGTGTATGTAAAGCCCTCACTTTCGGTTGTTTATTTTCTTTTCTTGTGCATGTATGATTTGGTTTTTTCATGCTTCGATGGTTTCCAGTGTTACCTAATATTTTGTTTTCCGTTAAACTAACCGTGTGAAAATAGATCCTCTAATCATTTGGACCAGACCCTGACAAAAGAACAGACCTCTAAAATATGGTTCCCCCTCCTCACCCACTGCATGGATATGCAAGGAACATATCTGCAGGTCTTTGGACCTGGCATTTCAGACGCATTACCCTGAATATTCCCCGGTTTTGTTTTATATGAGCCAGACTCATTGACACACAAAAATCCCTCCTGCCCTTTGATTGTCCTCGGGGGGCATTTTGTGAGTTTGTAGAGTTGGGCACTTCGACTGAGTGCATCTGATTTCACAGTGGGTGAGGAGGAGGATGATTCCGACGTCTTGGTGGTCTTTGATTACCCACCCCTATTATTTATTTTATCATCTCTATTTATAGTCCTCAGTTTTAGTCATATGTCCGTTCAGGTCAGTGTATGATTTGGTTTTCCGTTCTTCATTTTCCAGTGTTCCCTGGTATTTTGTTTACTTTTAAAATAACCACTTGCAATTAACCACTTGCATTTCCTTTCCTTGTTTGGGCCGAACTGTGACACATAAATAGGTTTTGCCAAAAGTATTAAAGAAAAAAAAAAAATTGAATCCTATAGATAGAGAAAATCTATGGGGGGAACTGAAGAGGGCTATGAACACGAGATGCCCTTGTGATTTGACAGATCTGGAATGTTCTTCTTGCAAAGAAGAGTGGGGAAATATTTCCAAGTCCATGGGGGCATTCCAGAATGCAGGTTATGTGACATATCTGGGTAAGTTTACGGATAAGTAAGCCGATAACCTCTAGGAGCAGGTTATGCTTCAGGATTTGTTTACTTCAGAGGTTTTCAGGGCACACGCCATACTGATGATGCTCCAACTTAAAGCAATGTTATTTTACTCTAATTCATTTTTTATTTTATTCTCATATCACACATTGTAGATGTGCCTCATAAGATTTTGAATGAAAATAGAACAATTTCTAGATAATGTATTTCTATAGCAAATTACAACTGTGGTAGTAAATGGCTAAACAAGAAGTAAACATATACAGCCATATTATCTTTTCAAACACAGACATTTTTTACTTCAATATATCTTTTTTAAAATATTTATTATGGGGGCCCAGTAGTGCACAACACAACGAAATTAAAAAAGCAAAGTTCACAACACAACCGAATCGAGCCACAACACAATGAAGTCAAGCCACAACACAACGGAAATGCTCCCGACCACTATAGGGAACTAACAACCTTTGGAATTTGAACATGTCTGTTTTTAAATGTTTAAAATAATTTTAATGAATACAAATTATACGTTTCAACCACTTGGTGGGATTGGCAGACGTTAACTTCATCATGCGCCGTGGTAGCGCGTCAAATCATTCACAAGTATAAATATGAAGCTATTGTGAACGTGGTTGATCTTTAATTAATATTTCATGTCGATATGCAATGCTTACATACTTAAAACCAATCATGGTATTGATATCTTTGTAAAACTGTCGACTTTATAGAACAGTGGCAAGGAATACTAATATTACTGAGCTCTGAGAGCCCCCAAGTGGTCGGGAGCATTTCCATTGTGTTGTGGCTTTATTTCGTTGTGTTGTGAACTTATGTTTGCTTTTTTAATTTCATTGTGCTGTGCACTACTGGGCCACCGTAATTTATTTATTTAGCATCAGACAAATAACATAAGTCTTGTTCAGAGATATAAAAACTGATAAAAGATTAGAAGATGTTTTTTTTTTTTTTCAAATGATTGCACAACTGCTCAATAGGTGGCGATATGCAAGAAGAATGTAAATCGCAATAAACAAAAGAAGGAAAAACAGTATGGCGCTCTTTTTGTTAGTGTGTCCCTGCATCCCAATGTCCATACTATCCATCCTAAATAGTATGTGAGATTAAAATAAGTGTGTCCCAAAGCATAGTATGTTGAAAAGAGTATGCCAAAAGTCCCCGGATGGTCTACTATTTCCGGTAGATTTTCAAAGTGTGGATCCGTGCACACTATAGAGGCTAATATTGCCCACAACCCATTGCGCATTGTACGAGGATTCAGTTCAGAACTACAAACACGAGTAAAAAGTGTTAAAAACTACAAAACATGGCGAATATGCACAGTCGACGCTGAGAGGTTGTTTGAGTGACTAATAATCAGTTCAAACTGATAGAAAATATTTATTTTAATGTTATATGTGTTATTTTTCATCTGCAAATACCAATGTGGACTTTTATAAAGATCCGATTGGCCATTAACTTTTAAATGCATCATTATGCATTGATATGAGGAGAGTTCTCCACATGAAAGACTCGCGACTGCATATCAATTCCCACATGGAAAAAACCTATATAAACATATATGTTTCAATATAGGTTTTGATATAGGTTTTTAATATATGTGACATACATAAAATTGGCCGTTTTCCTATATTATATGTACATATATGTACGCATATATATATATATATATATATACACATATATGTACGCATATATATACACATATATGTACACATATATATATGTGCATACATATACCTATATAGGTACATATATGCATCTATGATAGTAAAATTAAAATCCATAGCTGCTAGGCAACATAAATAAAAGTCCAAAATGTAGAAATGTACATCATTTATTTACCCAAGATCAATCAAATAGTACAAAACAAAAAATATAGTACAAGAACAAAAATAAGACAAAAAACCTGCTAGGCAACATAAATAAAAGTCCAAAATATAGAAACTAACATTTTTGTAAGTCCTTCATGATTTCAAAAACAATATAGAAACTGGAACTAAAACCATAAGAAAGGGAGCAAGAGAGAATATTTACTCCGAAATTCTACTCACAGATTGAGTTGTACACTCAATTTACAGTGACAGGAAGTCCGTCTGCATCCTTCAATTTCAAAACGACACACTTCAAAAAGGTCAGTGTCTTTTTCAGTCCTTTAGGATACTGGATTGGATTCGATTCCAAATGCAAAATATACACACAGGAGGAGGTCCAGTGCCATCAAGATGTCCACACTCTACTCTGTGATTAACTGGCCATCCAACGTGAACAAAATGTGGTCATACTGCATGATATGATCCTCCCGCAGGCTTTAGGCACTATCTTAGGTGTTGGGATGACAGGAGGGCTGGTCTGAGCATGGCCCTGGAGAAGAGGGGATAATAGCATTAACCATCTTCACATATTTATTTGAAAGGCAAACCTTATAAGCTAAATTAATTTCAACTACTGTCATATACAACTGCTCAAATACTTTTGGCCATTAACTGAAAATGAATGTAATTTTCTCTTCACATTGAGAGAATAATTTGTGTATTATCATTTGTATAGCAAAATGTGCAATAAGTGTCGTGCTTTGATTAGATTGTGCTTCACACACTGTAGTCACCTGTTCATGGCTCACCTCAATGTCAAACAGCAACCCCAGGTCCACCTTGAACAGTGCAGGCAAGAGGAGAACAGCTGCTTCCAACTGTTGGCCTTTAAACAAAATAACATCATTAGGTTTATATAACATGGGGGATGCTTTTACCAAATACTTTTTTTGTTTTGTTTTTTAAACATTCATTACTGTGTGTAAAGCCCAAAGTATACTTCGTATTTTATGCGTATGCTTTTACTGAACTCAAAACAAATTAAGATCTTTTTGATGAAGTCTGAGGGGTTTCTGTCCCTCCAATGATGAGGGTGAGTAATTAATGACAGAATTTTAATTTTGGGTAAACTAATCCTTTAAAGGTGATTACCCTTGCACAAATCAAAGCAATTCTCAAACAACACAACTGGATATTCATACAACTACACATTTGTACGAGACATACACTAGAGCTGCAGGATTCTGGATGAAATGAGAAACATGATTTTTTGGTTGCAAATAGAGATCGCAATTCTCCCACGATTCTAAATAGACAACTAAAAATAACATTTAATTTACTAGTTCTAGCAAAATATTAATTGCTGGAAAATGTTTAATTTGAATGAATTATTTTTAAAAAATGGTTTTGAATATATT
This sequence comes from Chanodichthys erythropterus, assembly GCF_024489055.1. Classification (NCBI taxonomy): domain Eukaryota; kingdom Metazoa; phylum Chordata; class Actinopteri; order Cypriniformes; family Xenocyprididae; genus Chanodichthys; species Chanodichthys erythropterus. The sequence goes on from NC_090239.1 coordinate 26,608,960, forward strand.
AATGGCTCATTAATAAATACTTGTTTCACTACTGGATGAATCAGGGTTTAACCTTAACGAATCTATAGAGTCTGGGAACGTGACGTCAACAACACATTGCATTCTGGGACTTTAGGTCACGGACAGTACAGTAGAGACTGGGAAATAGTGGAGGAAGATGTTAAAATTTATATTATACAGTTAAAAACATATTAGAATGGTGAACGCTGGCTGTGTTATGAACTATCTGCATACTGACCAGCGTGGAGAACGGATGTGAAATGAAGCGCCATTTTGTCCCATTTTCGGGACATTATAAAAAGCTTAACGTGGCGTAATGCTGGCGTAATGTAAGTAAACATCATACTAATAGCCCAGAATTTGAACGCAACGCGTTTAATTTCACGTTAAACGTTCTCCTCCCCTAGAAACTAAGCAGATGAGCCCAGAATATGAACAGATTGTTTTAATTTAGCATTTTTCCCTTTCTGCTTTTTTTTTAGTGATCCAACACGTGATTTTGGAAGTAAACACAAGAAAAGTTTGTCTATATATGTGTTGTATCGACCTTAGTTCACGCAAAAATGTTAAAAAATTATGTCATTTATTACACACTCTTGTTTCATTCCACACCCGTAAGACCTTCGTTCATTTTCAGAACAGAAATTAAAATATTTTTGATAAATTCCAAAGGCTAGGTGAGGCCTCCATTGCCAGCAAAATAATTAACACATTCAGATGCCTAGAAAGCTACTAAAATTAGATTTAGTATAGTTCATGTGAGTACAGTGGTTCAACCTTAATATTATAAGGCCGGGGAAGGTTTCTTGCGCATTCAGTCTTTACAGTGTGGAAAAAAGTAGTTTAATTCCAATTAAACCCTTATCTGACTCCATTTTATTATGACCTTTAGGTTGGAATGCCCATTGATTATGACCATATATATTTATATTTATAATTTATCTAGACAATTGACATTATTCTATTTAACACTTTACCCTTATTGCAATAATAAGGGTACATTCATTGTTCATTTGTTTCTCAGAGTCGCACAGGGTCCTCACACCAGCCGTTCATTTATTATGCGGGCCCACGATCACAAACTCACCAGTCTTGGTCACTAGAAAGAGGTAACTGACTCTACTGTTTAGAAAGCTGCTTTCATGCTTTGTCTATCTAAAAGCATTTTGTTTAGTCCCCATAAATCTGCACACACTTGAATTAATGTAACACTATCTCTGAACTTACAATAGGAATTTGCATTGACTAGGGTCACAGACCTAGGGAGTTTGCACCTTGTTGGGGAGGTAGTTTGCTTGAAGGATCCTGGGAAAGGGGCACAATCACGATAGCAGCAAAAAAATGTCCAAACTCTTAAAATCTTTTGGTTTACTTCCATGTAGAGACCATTGTACCAGTTGCACTGAGGCATGATACCAAATGATACCAAACATGACTGCTACTTCACTTGCATTGACAGAACATAATCTTTATATTATCTTTAAACTGAATGATGGGAAGAATGTGTAAAGGGAAGGAAGTGGGGGAGAAGGAACAAATGTGAAGGAAGGACAGGATGGAAAGAAGCTTTCCCGCAACTTCACTCTGTTTGGTGTGGAGACAAATGGCTGTGTGTGTTTGTACTGTCCACATCTCAGGAGATCAATGTATTTGAAATCGGCCATCACTAGATATTGTTGAAAAGTCGTTATTTTGGGTTTTTTGGCGCAGTATCAAAACATGAGACAATGGATTTTATCAAAAATATCTTCATTTGTGTTCTGAAGATGAACGAAGGACTTACGGGACTACGGGACCACGGGTTACAATAAATTACATAATTTTCATTTTTGGGTTAACTAACCCTTTAACTATACCTGTTATGAGAAAAGATCAGTGAAAAAACTTTAACCATCTTTGTTAATTGGGCAAATATTTAAATTAAAATATTTGAGAACAGCACAGTGTAGTCTGTTTAGTCTAGGCGCCATTTACACAACACTGTTTTCAACTAAAAACTGAAAACTTTTTATGCATTTTAGCCGTTCGTTTACACGACAACAGTGTTTTGGGGACCTGAAAAGGCAACCACTTTTTTTGTAACAAATTTAAATTTGTGAAAACCGCGACATCATGCACATGCGTATTATGTGTTCAGTCTATAGGTGTGTGTGTAGTGTACTTTATAAAGTGACAGCGCCAACTACTGGCCTGGCATGAATAATGCAGCTTTTTGAGTTGTTTTCCGGAATCTGTGTGAAGGGGGGTTATTTTGACAACTTTGTAATTTATATGTGACATACACAAGGAAAAACTTTTGCGTTCCAAGTTTCCTTGTTTGTGTTTAGTTCCTGTGAACTTAGATGCTATTTTTCTGATTTGTGCTTTGATTACACACATTTGTTCCATGCTTTACCCTCATTTAGTCTGTGTATTTATAGCCCTCACTTTCAGTTGTTTGCTGTCTGTTCGGGTCAATGTGTGATTTAGTTTTTGCTTTCCTTTAATAAACTAACCGCTTGCAAATAGATCCTCGTCTCTCCTAGTTTGGACCAAACCCTGATAGAAAGTTGGGTACTACCAAAAATGTTAAAAAAAAAAAAAAAAAAAAAAAAAATATATATATATATATATATATATATATATATATATATATATATATATATATATATATATATATATATATATATATATATATATCAGCTTTTAATATTTGAGGTTTGCTTTCAACAGTCCAGTCCGGAAGCCCAGTGATTACTAGAGCATGAAGTGCACTGGAACTGCACACCATTGTTGCACTCATAATATCACACAACAACTGTCATTTTAACATCAGCTTGTAGTTAGTCTGGGTTAACCCAGCCTGATCTGCCGGCGATTTGATTTCGCTCGGCAACTCAGCCTGGAAACCCGTGCATTCATTTCTGCTGCGCTGTTACACTTTTGCGGGAACCAATCACAGACTGGCTTATTCACCTTGGTCTGGTGATAGCCAGACTAGCTTGTAGTGGCATCACAAGCCCAAATCTTTTTAACTATTTAGACTGGCTTAGTCATGAAAAAATGTGAAAAAGTGTGTCTTTAGAAATTAAGGTCATGTGATGCACCAGCTGTTTTATCTGTGCATATAGGGCTGTGTCATTGTTTTGAGGTTCCTGCTGCATAAATGAGCACATAAAGATTTGTTATGGGGTCATGCTACATATATCCTGTAGATTAGATCATATTCATTTATATTTTTTAAATAAATGACCCCATGACCCTAAATAGGACAGGCTTGAAGAATGGAAGGATGGAAAGATGGAAATTATACTGATTATATTAGTTACATTTACATCATAAATTTGCATGATCCATTATTCTACAAACCAAGATTATTGCGTGCATGAATGCTACATTATTAAATATTTGAGATTATATTATTTTAACTGTCACAGTATTATTGTATTGTCAAAAAGGTTGTTTGTAATTTTTTGTAATTGTAATTGTTGTAGCTATTTCCATCACAGTCACAGTGCTTTAAAACAAAGTTATGTAGGATGAAGTTGAGCTGGTATCAAACTCACAGCTTTTCCTGAACGTTTTAATTATTCTCCTTGTCTCCTCTTTCATTCTTTTCATTTAGCGTGTATATGCACATACAAAGGAAATAAGGTCATGTGGTTTCACGTGTTGTTTTGCACAGTGGAGCGCAGATTTTATGAGACCCATAAATGTGTTTTTGGGTGTGTGACCTGTCAGTAAACCTTTGCTTATTCAACTAGTCTTGATTAAACATGCAGTTCCCTCCACTAATATTGCCACCCTTTGTAAATATGAGCTAACCAAGCTGTGAAAAAAGTGTTTGTTGTTTATCTTATTTGTCTTTCATTAAATAAATAAATAGATTGATAAAAGATAAACATGCTATTTTTATTTCAGGTGGTCAGATGATTTACAGCAGCTAGTCTCTCATCACGCTGGTATTTTGCTTGTAGCCTATAGTTGGTTAACCATCAGAAAATCCCTCTAAAACAAGTAAAACAGACCAGCATAACCTGCTTAGCTGTTAGAACATATTGTAGCCATACTGTATAACTACCATAGATAGATAGTCCTTCTTTTTTTCTTTCCTTTAATCTTTTTGTTCTAGATTGTAAGAACATATATCAGTAATATACCATTAAATAAAGAGTTAGTTCACCCAAAAATTAAAATTATCCTATTATTTACAACTCAAAGTTCAGAAATGTTGAGATATTTTTTAAATTTGAATCAAATGAAAACTAAAAGACTTTCATATCACATGAGACAATATTTTATTCCCAATAGAACATAGATAACATTAATGTTTAAACTGAGAATTTTACAATTGTATGCACAAAATGAGCATCAAATTTGTTGAACCCAGAACCCAGACTCTTCTACGACGAAGCCAAGCTGTTGTAATAGCGGCAGTATGTGGTTTTGCATTGTCTTGGTGAAATACACAAGGCCTTCCCTGAAATAGACATCATCTGGAGGGGAGCATATGTTGCTCTAAAACCTTTATATACCTTTCAGCATTCATAGTGCCTTTCAAAACATGCAAGTTGCCCATACCGTATGCACTTATGCACCCACAATCCATCAGAGATGCTGGCTTTTGAACTGAATGTTGATAACACGTTGGAAGGTCTCCTTTCTCTTTAGCCCACCGGCAGAAACATAATTCAGCACCTGTTTTCCTCATACATTTCAAATGAACAATTACCTGCAGGTAATAAACGTCAAAAGAATTTTTTGTAGGAAATCTGAGCAGCTTCAGAAAAAGAATATAGTCACAAGGGAATGAGCTGAACTGAAAACGATAAGACAACTTACACAATTTTACTGATTGCACTGATTTAGCAGAGGCTCATGTGTATGTGGTCACATGATCAGATCACAAGTCTGCTGCACCTGCTGCCAAAAGGAATTTTGTTCAGATGTGCAGGATGCTGTAAGAGATGAGTGTGATAAGAAAAGTCACACACTGCGGTAAAGATATAAGAGGAGACAGAGGGTGAAAATGAGGGCGGGAGACGCATGAGATGGAGGGATAAATAATGTGAATAGATGATAATCACATCACCTGAGCAGAGTTAAACAGGCTTTTGCATAGATCAGAAGCATAACAAAGAGAGATAAGCTATCCTTCTTTTAAAAGGCTTACCGTATTACTCAATTTGTGTATTGTGTAAAGGTGACAAAGCAGCAGACCCAAAAAGGCAACCATATCAAAATAAACATGTAAGCTAAATTTGAACTGAGTAACTACACTATTGTCTTTTAGAGCTGCTTTACGGCAGAATCTTCAGACTTTCCATAATTGATTCTGCTATTTTCCTGTTTATCACTGTGAAGCTGCTTTAACACAATCTGTAAGCCTACTGTATAACATGCTATAGAAATAAACGTAAATTGACTTGATAGCGCATTCAGACTCACAAAAAACATATAAAACTCACTAAAAGCAAACTTTACAATATATTGAAATGTCTTTAAAAAAAAAACTGTATAAAATAATCAGATGGCTTCAAAACTCACTGGAGGGTCTCACTGTCAGATTCAGCAGAGGCACAAGGATCTCAGAAAACAGTGATAAAGGTGTAGTCAGTAAAAGGACTTTGAATGAACTGTTTAATTTATTTCATTATTTTATCTTCAATTACAAGTGAAAATTCCAGCCCTAGTGGTGCTAAACGTCCGAAAAACACCCATGTGTGGGGCTAATTTCTTACGCATCTCATCCCAAGGCTCCCAATTCCAAAACGTAATTTCAGAACTAACAGAGGTTTGCGCCTTGACAGCAGAATAATACCATTGATACAGTTATTAACACACTTGAGAGGGAGAGAGAATGAGCAAATGTTAATTAGCCTACCTGTGTATCTGTGCCTCTCTCATACAGCATTGTAATAGCGAAACAAAATTATTTGAGGTAGTATATCTACCTCAAGAATCGCACAGTAATTACCTCACTGGTGAGTCATTTACAGGTGCTGGTCATATAATTAGAAGTTGATTTATTTCACTAATTCCATTCAAAAAGTGAAACTTGTATATTATATTCATTCATTACACACAGACTGATATATTTCAAATGTTTATTTCTTTTATTTTCGATGATTATAACTGACAACTAAGGAAAATCCCAAATTCAGTATCTCAGAAAATTAGAATATTACTTAAGACCAATACAAAGAAAGGATTTTTAGAAATCTTGGCCAACTGAAAAGTATGAACATGAAAAGTATGAGCATGTACAGCACTCAATACTTAGTTGGGGCTCCTTTTGCCTGAATTACTACAGCAATGCGGCGTGGCATGGAGTCGATCAATCTGTGTCACTGCTCAGGTGTTATGAGAGCATTAGCCTTCTGCATAGTTGGGTCTGGCATATCGCATCTTCCTCTTCACAATACCCCATAGATTTTCTATGGGGTTAAGGTCAGGCGAGTTTGCTGGCCAATTAAGAACAGGGATACCGTGGTCCTTAAACCAGGTACTGATAGCTTTGGCACTGTGTGCAGGTGCCAAGTCCTGTTGGAAAATGAAATCTGCATCTCCATAAAGTTGGTCAGCAGCAGGAAGCATGAAGTGCTCTAAAGCTTCCTGGTTTACAGCTGCGTTGACCTTGGACCTCAGAAAACACAGTGGACCAACACCAGCAGATGACATGGCACCCCAAACCATCACTGACTGTGGAAACTTTACACTGGACCTCAAGCAACGTGGATTGAGTGCCTCTCCTCTCTTCCTCCAGACTCTGGGACCCTGATTTCCAAAGAAATGCAAAATTTACTTTCATCAGAGAACATAACTTTGGACCACTCAGCAGCAGTCCAGTCCTTTTTTGTCTTTAGCCCAGGCGAGATGCTTCTGTTGTTCATGAGTAGCTTGACACAAGGAATGTGACAGCTGAAACCCATGTCTTGTATACGTCTGTGCGTAGTGGTTCTTGAAGCACTGACTACAGCTGCAGTCCCCTCGTTGTGAATCTCCCCCACCTTTTTGAATGGGTTTTGTTTCACAATCCTCTCCAGGGTGTGGTTATCCCTATTGCTTGTACACTTTTTTCTACCACATCTTTTCCTTCCCTTCACCTCTCTATTAATGTGCTTGGACTGAGAGACCATTTAAAGGCCTTTGCAGGTGTTTTGAGTTAATTAGCTGATTAGAGTGTGGCACCAGGTGTCTTCAATATTGAAACTTTTCACATTATTCTAATTTTCTGAGATTATGAATTTGGGATTTTCCTTAGTTCTCAGTTACAATCATCCAAATTAAAAGAAATAAACATTTGAAATATATCAGTCTTTGTGTAATGAATGTATATAATGTACAAGTTTCACTTTTTGAATGGAAATAGTGAAATTAATCAACTTTTTGATGATATTCTAATTATATGACCAGTACCTGTATATGTCAGAGCAGTATGTGCGTACATTTGAAAGAGAGAGAGAGAGAGAGAGAGAGAGAGAGAGAGAGAGAGAGAGAGAGAGAGAGAGAGAGAGAGAGAGAGTGCGCGAGAGAGAGATTTGCCCCTATTTGGGTGTGAGCAAAAACATACATTTTTTCTGTGTCCCTTTAAATGCAAATGAGCTGCTGCTCCCTGTATCCTTTCCAGAAGAGGGCTGAACACTAATAGCTTGTGTTTCAGATACTCAACAACAACAGAACTGGAGAATCTCACACAGCCAAAAGGAGGATTGTTCTTTGTTCAAACCGGAGTCGGATACTGATGGAGAGACTCAGGAAGAAGTTACAACTTTTATAATGTACCTGGACATTTCTGAACAGTTAGTGGATAAATGTGCTGGCTTTTGCCAATAAACATTGCCTTTTAATGTCTTGAAGTTGTCTTTACAGAAAACGTACACAGTTTTTTAATCACTTTTTACACCAGTGGTCTTCAACCCTGCTCCTGGGGACCCACTGTCCTATAGAGTTTAGCTCCAACTCTAATCAAACACACCTGAACCAGCTAATCATGCTCTTCAGGATCGCTTGAAAATCATAGGCAGTTGTGCTGAAACAGGTTGGAAATAAATTTTGCAGGACAGTGGGTCCCCAGGAGCAGGGTTGAAGACCTCCGTTTTACACTGTTCTTCACACACACACACACACACACACACACACACACACACACACACACACACACACACACACACACACACACACACACACACACACACACACACACACACACACACACACACACACACACACTCAATTTGAGCACTGTCAAGGGGTACAGTCTATGATGATTTGATACATATGATGATACATTTACAGCACTATAGACCATTTAGATAGAAAGTGAAGCTGCACATGTCCTGAAAAGTGAAGCCAAACATTTCAATCGTCCTCTGGTGGCTGGCTGGAGTATAGGTTGCGATCACTACTGCGCAGACTTGAGCTCCAAATGACGTCTTCGGTGCAAGATGTCAACAGCAATTTTTGAGATATTTTGGCTTCATTTTTTTTTTTTTTTTTTTACAGTGGAAGGAAGTAGTGTCACATAGCCAGACCTTCAGACTGACAGCAGTCAGTAGTTTTCACACACACACACACCCCCCCCCCCCCCCCCACACCCCCAACCCTCAAATCATGCTGGAAAATCAAAGACCTTGCAGGTCATAGAGGATTTTTTTTCCTGAAGAACAGAGCTCAGTTTAACTGGACAAACAAACAACTCATGAACAACCATCACAAAACAGTCTTAGATCATGTAGGTAACCATGCACAGTATTGAGAATCAAGGGTAAACTTTCAGCTATTTTAATAAATAATAATAAATATAAAAACATAATTTGCAATTTTTTTTATCCATCTTCTTTTGTAAAATGATTAACATTTTTGCAGATTCTGCAATGGGTATGTAAACTTTCGAGCTCAACCGTAAGTTAATTGGGTAAGGTGGAGGTTTACCATTAGAATATCAAACTAGAATATAGTTACCTAGTTACCTATAACCCTATTTATTGCAGGGTTTTATCAACCTGTTTTTCCAAATGAATGAGAGCAAAGGTGGGAGAGAGTGAGCATTACATTTAGTTTAATCACTGCACTGTAATAATACATTTATACAATACATTTAACACAATTATAATTAGTTAACAACAATTGTACAAGCATTGGCTCATTTTATAAGATGTTATCAGCAGGATTATTATAGTTAATTAAAACTATTAAAAAATCTTGCTTGAATAAAATAAAATAAATTCAAACTTGAATTTTATTTCAGCCCGTTGCCAAAGCAACATTTTTCATTCCTTTCTAACTAAATTGTGAATTGAAATGTTAATACTGCCCTCTAGTGGATGCACACTGCAAATGCACCTTACAATGAAGAAAAAGAAAAAAAAAAAATCACAACGAAGCTGGCTTGAACTTTTGCTGCCATGCTGTCATTAAGTTCTCCGGCTTGCAATGAACAAACCTAAACTGACAGCAAGAGACTTCTTCAGCATTCACTGGCTCTATAATAACAACAAACATAGCTTATTTCAATGCACTATCCATTTCATGACATTGAAGGAATTTGCGGGAGCAATTTCTGAGAAACGCTATTGAAGTGGATCGAACCAAGTAACACAAGGCACTTGTACCCAATCAACAATAGGGGGCGTGTCCACTCATTATGAGGGAGGAAAGAAAGTGAGCAAGAGGGGGATTTGATGAAAGACTGTGGAAAGAGAGATGGCTGAGAGACATTACAAAAGAAAAAAGATCAGAAGAATATCACTAGAAAGAGAAGTGTTATGATCAGGCAAGAGTTGTAGGACCCGCATTAAAGGGGCTATAGAATGGAAAATTGAATTTACCTTGGCATAGTTGAATAACAAGAGTTCAGTACATGGAAATGATATACAGTGAGTCTCAAAAACCATTGTCTCATCCTTCTTATGTAAATCTCATTTGTTTAAAAGACCTCCGAAGAACAGGCAAATCTCAACATATAACCGACTGTTACATAACAGTCGGTATCATTAATATGTACACCCCGGGTGTGTCTCATACGTTCTGAAAAGTGAAGCCACGGGCTCTTTGATCGCCCCCTGGAGGCTGGATGCAGTACAGGTCATAAACACCGCCCTCTCAATGCAGTCGAATGAGACTTCAGTGAAAACTTAAAAATAAATTCTGCATCAAATAAAACTTTCTGAAAGATGGTTTTGGTCATTTAAGGTAGTTGTTATCACACTGATATATATTCAATTGTTCGTTTTTCTGATGATTTAGATTTTAGCTAGCAATTTGATTCTATAAAAACGGGGCGTGTCGTCATGATTCGAAGTTGATTGACAGGTTGTCTGAGGACTGTCGGAGCTTCGAGGGGAGATTGAAGATGTATTAACTAACTGTTAATTTTCGATTTCTTTGTCATTAACACCAACAAAATGAGTTGTTCAGCAGTAAACTGTACTAACCGACCTACAGGATCTGACGGATCACTGAACTTTTTTTCTGTAACATCAAATGTGGGCGTTATAAGCTAATTAATAAATGTTATTAGTTAAGATAACACACCTAATGTTAACCATGTCGGGAAAAAGCAGGTGATCGTTATCTGGCAGTTATTATTTTTATGGGTATAAAATAATAATTAGCAGGACAAAACTAATGATAGCTTACTCTAATTACAGCAATCGATCTCCTGTAATGTTAGTTGAACTTGATTTAAAATGGCAGGACCGTTTCTGACGATTTAGAGTTGTTTCTAGTGGCATATTATATTGATTTTATCTACTGAATTTGCTGTTTCAAAAATATTATTGCTCTAGAAACAGAATAGCCTATTATTTTATAGGTAGACTTTTAAATTGTGTATAATTTTTATAGTCTATTTAAAATACTAGAATGATGACGCAGTCGTCTGGGCGGAAGTTTGATATCGCGACTCCGCCTCCAGCTCAACTGACGATTCCTTCTGCGCATGCCCAGGCTCCAAACTTTTTTTTTTTTTGACGTATTGCGTAACGTGTCAGCGCCCATTCATCAGCCCATTTTGGCTTCAGTTCAATACAATGGAAGGAAGCGACGTCGCGTCGTCCAACTTTTTTTACAGTCTATGGTACACCCCCAATATTTGCATTTGCCAGCCCATGTTCCCAACATTATGAAAGGCATTAGACAAGGGTAGCCAGTATTAACATCTGGATGTGCACGGCCGAATCATCAGACTAGGTAAGCAAGCAAGGACAATAGTGATAGTGATATTTGTAAATTGTCTTTCTAAATGTTTCGTTAGCGTGTTGCTAATGTACTGTTAAATGTGGTTAAAGTTACCATCGTTTCTTACTGTATTCACGGAGACAAGAGCCGCCGTTATTTGAATTTTTAAACACTTGCAGTCTGTATAATTCATAAACACAACTTCATTCTTTATAAATCTCTCCAACAGTGTGTAATGTTAGCTTTAATAGCACAGCCTCAAACTCATTCAGAATCAAATATAAACATTCAAATAAATACTGTACACACATGATCCGATGCATGCATGCAGCATGCATGACGAACATTTTGTAAAGATCCATTTTGAGGGTTATATTAGCTGTGTGAACTTTGTTTATGCTGTTTAAGGCAGTCGCGAGCTCGGGGGCAGGGAGCGCGAGGATTTTATAATTATGCCCCAAAATAGGCAGTTAAAAAATTAATTTAAAAAAAATCTATGGGGTATTTTGAACTGAAACTTCACAGACACATTCAGGAGACACCTTAGACTTATATCACATCTTGTGAAAACACGTTCCATGGCACCTTTAATATAAGAAGTGCTTTCCAGAGCTGGAAAGACCTAAGCGAGAAGGCCTGAAAACGGATGCAGAGGTTGCATTGTTTCTGCTCCTTACGTGAGTAACATTGGTTTTGCTGTTTCACAGAAGACCAAGATATGCTGTTGTTGTAATGTTAGCTACAGTAACATCATCGTTTGTCTGGAGCTAGTGTTCTAGTGTACAGAAGAGAAGATATTGTTAAATAAAGTTGTTATATTTGGTTTGCACATCATAAAATTAAGGTTGAACCACTGCAGTCACATCAACTTTTTTAACATCTTTAGTACCTTTCTGGACCTATGGACAAGTCATATACCTCTCGGAAAAAAATTATCTTCATTTGTGTTCCGAAGATGTTACAGATTCGGAACAACATGAGGGTGGGTAATTAATGACAGAATTTTCATTTTTGAGTGAACTAACCCTTTAAGAGAGGTTTCTGTTGCATGAGCAAAGCATGGCAAATGTGTGGGTGTCATTAGTTTTAATAATAACTACTAGTATAAAAACCCATAGCATGTTAAATAGACACAATGACAATGGAAGCTGAGGGGAAACAGTGTAAAAAAATGACTGAATGTAATATGCTTATGTTTCTGCACTATATTGATACCTACTGTATTGTTTTTATCTATTTAATACTGTATTTTGTTTATTCTGTTTATTCACACACTTATAAATTGTACCCATTATTGAGATTGACAATGATTAATCTGAAACCAGAATGACACTTTATGATTTGGGGTGTAATACCAGACAGAACTGATACATGAACTTTTCGCTATTATTATTCTATATATACTACCATTCAAAAGCTTAGGTTTTTTTTAAAGGAGAGTCTTATATTCACCAAGGTTGTGTTTATTTGATCAGAAATGCAGTCAAAATAGTACTATTGTGAAATATTATTTAAGAACCTTTGCACTTAATCATATTTAATTGTTATTCATTTAATGCAGCATGTAAAGTTACCTTTAATCCTCTATGGCAGGGGTTCCCAACCACATTCCTGGAGCCCCCCCAACACTGCGTTTTCCATGTCTCCTTAATCAAACACACCGGATTCAGGCCTTAAGGTAGCCAAAAATGTTATGTTTTTAAGTCACATGACATTGGACTGTCCCTCAAAAGCCCCTTTTCCCATTGTCTCCCTCATATGGAAGACACCTGTTGAAGTGCTCCAGAAATTGCTCTATTAACCTAATTGCTAAACATCTCTTCTCAAGTGGGATTTTTTTTTTTTGTTTGTTTTTTTTTTTTTTTTGCAGCTTCATTGGTAAGTTAATTTGATATTTTTATTCAAAAATATTTCATGGTTAGAATATAATGCATACCATAGAGGGTTAAAGTTTCATTAAATAGTAAACAATAAGGTCCTGGCAGTTCCTCTCACTATTGGCCTCAGGGTGAAAATCGTCAGATCTGCTCAGTCAAATAGATAGGTCTACAAGTGAATGATTTGACCGCAAGTCTGTAGTTCCTCTGTTCACCGAAAGATGGCGCTGTAAAGGACACCAAACATTCAGAGTAAAGTCTTCACCGTCCTGTAGGTGAAGTGGAGGGCAAAAACAAAACACAAATAAGGCACAGTATAACATTATGCTGATAGCTGGTATGAATATTGAATATATCAATGTTATTATCCTGCAAGTCAATTTTGGATTAATGTCGCATCCTTACTGGTAGAGAGAACCGCTCAAAACATCAAGAATTCCACCTAAAAACAAACATTTAAACATTGAAAGTAAAATATTTAGATTAGCATAAACTAAATATATGCACTGAAATTTTCTAAAACTTTGAAACACTAGTGTGTGCATCCTTTCACAGCAGTGTCCTACCTGGCTGGCAGACTGTCTCACAGATCACAGGACAAATGTAGCAGTAGGAACAACCCTGTGAAAGGAGACATAAATGTAATGCCTGCTACAGACAATTTCAGTGTGATTTCAGCAATTCTATAAGATTATTACAAATCACATTGTACGACATGAATCTAATTGTACGGCAGGGACTCTTCTAGACCCCTGAAGGTGTGCTGTGGTATCTGACACCAAGATGTTAGCAGCAGATCCTTTAAGTCCTGTAAGTTGCGAGGTGGAGCCTCCATGAATCCGACTTGTTTGTTCAGCACATCCAACAGATGCTCGATTGGATTGAGATCCTCAAACAATTCCTGAACCATTTTTGCTTTGTGGCAGGAGCATTATCCTGCTGAAAGAGGCCACAGCCACCAGGGAATACCGTTTCCATGAAAGGGTGTACATGGTCTGCAACAATGCTTATGTACTGTAGGTGGTTCGTGTCAATGTAACATCCACATGGATGGCAGGACCCAAGGTTTCCCAGCAGAACATTGCCCAAAGCATCACACCGCCTCCACTGGCTTGCCTTCCTCCAATAGTCCATTCTGGTACAGGTAAGCGACGCAAATGCACCTTGCCATCAGACCAGGCCACCTTCTTCCATTGCTCCATGATCCAGATCTGAAGCTCACGTGCCTACCTTTGCCGCTTTCGGTGGTGGACAGGGGCACCCTGACTGGTCTGTGTCTATGCAGCTCCATACGCAACAAACTGATGCACTGTGTATTCTGACACCTTTCTATCAGAACCAGAATTAACTTAGCACGTCTGTTGGATCGGACCACACGGGCCAGCCTTCGCTCCCCACGTGCATCAGTGAGTCTTGGCTGCCCATGATCCAGTCGCCGGTTCACCACTGTTCCTTCCTTAGACACTTTTGATAGATACTGACCACTGCAGACCGGGAACACCCCACAAGAGCTGCAGTTTTGGAGATGCTCTGACCCAGTCGTCTAGCCATCCCAATTTGGTCCTTGTCAAACTCGCTCAAATCCTTACATTTGCCTATTTTTCCTGATTCTAACACATCAACTTTGAGGGCAAAATGTTCACTTGCTGCCTAATATATCCACTTACAGGTGCCGTGATGAAGATGTAATCAGTGTCATTCACTTTACCTGTCAGTGCTCATAATGTTATGCCTGACTGGTGTATGTAAACTGTACGATGATGACACCGTAGGCTACAACGCAAGTTAATTTAGAAGACTAAAACAGCATCAGAATGCACTAATGGTAAACAAATAGAGAAAGATGAATCGCAATTTGGCAATTGTGGTTTTTAAGTGTGCTGAAAAAAAAATGAGGCAAAAGAAGAGAATAAGGATGTGGAGAAAAAAGGAAAAGGATATAGATGGCTAGAGAAAAGAGGCCAACTTGGCCTGCCAATTTTGCAAATGCAGGTTGAGATAAGTAGTTTTAAGTTTTAGTGCCATGGTGCATTGATCAACACGCCATTTAATGTTGCATTTTTATTAGCTAGTCAGTAGATATAGGTCGTAGCAACACATTATGAGATGATCATGCTAAATTTCTGACACTGTCAGAAAATTATCTCATGCTATCTTTTGAAACTCTTTCACTGTATTACATAGGACCGCCGTTTAGCAGCCACGGCCACAGAAATCACCATAATCAATCATCTTCCTTTTGGGACAGCCCAAAATCGTAGAGTGTGTACCGGGCATAAGAGGGTAGTTGATACATAACATGTTGATGAGCATTTTTGGGGTTAGAATTATAGGTCTAGTGTTCGGGTGTCCACATACTTTTGGCCATGTAGTTTATTAATATAGATTTTGATCATATTAAGAAAATAACACTTACTTCACAGTGATGGCAATGTGTTGACATGTCTCCTTCCTTACAGGGACATTTGTCGCAGGTGCCACAGTGCTGAGAGGAAAGAGAGAGCCAGACACGGATAGAGTCGTAAATTACACCTCTGCTCTTTACTGGTTAAATTTAGGAAGGGATCGAACAAGATCTATACTTCAGCACATTCATTGGTCTTGCAAGTGGGCTTGTGGTCTCCGCATGGACTGATCATGGTGACATGTCATGATTTTTTTCCAGAACTGTTGAGTTTGTTGTTTGAAACTCCTTATATGTTGGGCTGTGGTATGGGTAAGTCAGTAAAGTGTGGTAGAAGGATGTTTTACCTCACAGATGGAGCAAAGGCCACAGAAAGAGCCTGATCTATACTCTTCATCCTCCATGGAAACCACCTCTTCTGGCTCTACATTTTCCTCCTCAGCAGCGTCTACAGCACAAGGGAAAGATGAGGTTTAAAGGGTTAGTTCATCCAAAAATGAAAATTCTGTAATTTATTACTCACCCTCATTCCGTTCCACACCTGTAAGTCCTTCGTTGATCTTCGGAGCGCAAATTAAGATATTTTTGTTGAAATCCGATGGCTCCGGAAGCTTCCTGAAGCAGTGTTTTGAAATTGGCCATCACTATATAAGTAGTTTTTTTTTTTTTTTTTTTTTGGCGCACCAAAAATATTCTCGTCTCTTTATAATATTAATATTGAACCACTGTACTCACATGAACTCACATGAACTGATTTAAATATGTTTTTAGTGCATTAATGGATCTTGAGAGAGGAAATGTCATTTCTCCCTATGCAGGCCTCACGTTCACGGAGCCATCGGATTTCAACAAAAATATCTCAATTTGCGTTCAGCAGATTAACGAAGGTCTTAAGGGTCTGGAACGGCATGAGTGTGAGTAATAAATGACAAAATTTTTGGGTGAACTTACCCTTTAACAAAAATCTTCATTTGTAATGGGTAAGGCACCGATTTAAGTTCAACAGCAAAGCTAATGTATACTTTGTTGCGCCTGGTTAGACTCACAGTGTTAGGCTCAAGTGTAAATTAACAAATACAAGTAGTTGATACTTAAGAGGAAGTGGTAGCCCTCATCATGTCAAAACCTGCAAATCAGAAAACATGAATCTATCCAGCAATGGTGCTGCCTAGAGCAGGAACTTAGCTCCAGGCCTAATTAAATACACCTGTGTTGGGTATGAGTCTTGGCACAGGCCCAGCAGAAATTTCCACTCAGACAGATGTGTTGCAGCTAAAAGATGCAGTATGTAATAAGTCGAAATGGGTACTGCAGTACAAATTCAAAATATTAGAGAGAGTTGTTTCCCCCATTCCATCTTCCTCAGACTCAATACTCGCGCGGGTTGCCAGATTGAGGACATGCAATAGGAGTGAACACAATTTACGAGAAGACTTACAAACTGGGTGCTTCTCGTTTCTTATTTGTGCATCCTTGTTTCCTTTCCTCTCTTCCTTTCCTCGTGTCTTAGCAGTCCTCAGCAAGCTTCCTTGCTCCTCGCTGCTCACAGTACAATTAGAGAATTGAGATGTCCTTCAAACTGGCTGAGTTCGATTGGTTTCGATTGGTTTGTAACTTAGCATGTTTCCTAAATATCTACAAACATATCGTGTTTTTCAAAAAATTACACACAGCAGTTTAAAAAATAAAAAAAATTAAAAATTAACTCTGCAGCTAAATGCCGCTATAAGCAGTGTAGGCAGCTTTGGGATGTTCGCTATGTTGTCAAAAGTACTGACTTCGGTACCAAGTCAGTAATGAAATTTTAAAAATGTGGTGCTTTGAGCACTGTTGAGTGGATTTTTAAACACCTCTGTGTTCAGGCGCTCAACATGTCTGTGATTGGCTACAATGATCAACGCACGAGAGCATTTGAAATCACACAGAAGTGCTTGAATTTGAAAGTGGGAGCGTTTGAAAGCAGGCGTCTATCAGCGGACTGGTCCACTGCTTTTAAATACTCCCGAGTGTATCTGTGTAAGTGCTCAGTGAAGAGCGTTATTGATGTATATTTACAACATGTTTTTGAAGCATTGATCATTGTAGCCAATCACTGACATCTGATGAGCACGTGAAGACAATGGCCAATGAAATGGACAGGCCAGTTAAACACAGAACGTGTTTAACTGGCCTGTCCATTTCATTGGCCATTGTCTTCCATCCTCCCAACTCGTCACATATGGACACTTGGTCAGGACTCCTTGCATCACTTTTTAATGCACTGGGTATCCTTTTGCCGTCATTTTTCAACGTGCAGGGCAGTCCGATAGACTTCTATAGGACACCGAACAGGACCCCGTTGTACAATAAATAAGAATAAATAGGAATAGGCTACAATAAATGATCTATGCCAGGGCTGGTCAAATGGTGGCTGTTACGAGCCCCTGCTCTTTCTTTTGTTTTTTTTCCTTTCTGAGCAAAGTTGCCAATTGGATGGGGGCGGAGCCTGATTATCTTCAACACCTGTGGCTTCTGCCTATTTAAGAGCTGTTGGTGGCACTCCACTTTGGCCTACCTCAAGAAACCTGTTGTTGGTGGTTTTGGAGTTTGTTTTCTTTGTTTTTGTACAGGTTGGTGAGATTTGTTTGTTTAGCTATATTAGGTTAGCGGGAAAGTATAGGTAAGTAAGCTGACCCAGAAGATTCTTTTGTGTTTGTTATTTTTCCTCGGGAGTGTGGAAAGTTTAACTCTGAGTTGTAGTTTAGATTAGTTAGCTCACCAGTCCTGATTTGAGTTTTGTATGTTTATTTGTTGCTTTGTTTTTTCCTTTTGTTTTTTATAGTTGATACTTTTACTGCCAATAAATTTGATCTCTTTTGCCCTGGCCATTGCAAACTGTTTATAACCTCTTTTGAATGGCTCTTTATGTTGGTCCCTAATCTGGGTCATAACAGTGGCCCCCAGATCATCTTTATCTGGCCACCCAACTTTTTTCTTTTTTCTTTTTGTTATGAAATCCCTCGCAGTCTGATATCAAACTGCCATCTGTGCAAAAGGGGTAGCATTCATAGGCAACAACATTCAGCGGTGAGTTTAACAACACTCAACCGCAGGTAAAACAGCATTCAGAGGTGTTTACAAATCCACTCAACAGTGCTCAAAGCATCACATTTTTAAAATTTCAGTACCAAAAAAAAGTCAGTACTTTTGACAACACTGTTTGCTAACAGTAAAAGTATTGGTAGCACTTTATTTTACGGTACGTGTAATTTCCTGGTACATATATAGTAATTATGTTGTACATCCAGGTAAAAGAGTGGTAACACAAGGTACTTCCCTGACATGTATGTACATGGGAACTAATAAGAAACACTGCTGTACTTTCCAATGGTACATACATGGTAACTACTTTGTACCTATAGACAAGTGTTGGGTAATAACAGGTGCTTACTTATAGTGTCTGTATATGGTAACTAACAGACACATTACTGTACTTCCTAATAGTACGTACATGGTAAATATTTTGTACTTGCAGACAAGTGTGGGTAATAAGCACTTATTTATGGTACCTTGTAAGACACATTACTGTACTTACTAATAGTTTAAAATGCTTAAGCTTATTATTGCAAAGGTTAAAGAGCTGGTAATTCCTATGTAATGTTTATGTACAAGGATGCACTTTTTTACAGTCCTATTTCCATGTACTTATTATGAACGTACTAGTGAATATACCAGTTAGTTAATGTGTAAGTTACACCTGGTAATTCATATGTAATGTTTATGTACAAGGGTTCACTTTATTTTACAGTCCTATTTCCATGTACTTACTCTGAACGTACTAGTGACTATACCAGTTAATTACCAGTATACCAGTTAATGTGCAAGTTACACCTGGTAAGAGCATATGTAGCTTTCAAAGACACAAAACGTACATTTTTGTAAATGAAAATGATAATTTTATTAAAAATATAAGATCAAAACGATATTTTGAGCTGTTAATCCTACACCTACCTTTAAAATAACCCATAAACATTTATTAAAACTCCGTGCTGTTTTAAATAGAAAGACAGACAAACAAGCGTAATCACAACAATTTATTTATTGCGAAAATGTTGTTCCAAAAGTAGTTCAAATGATGAGTTGCAGTCGCCGTCCTCTCTGGCGGTAAACAATAGTTTTTTACAGAGCAGAATATGATGAATCCGGCTTCTCTACGTCGTGAAAGTGTGCACTCATTCAAATGTCAATCCACTGAAACACGGCATGTCGTAATCTGTGACGAAGCAGGTGAGAGCGCGTGATTTTTTTTCCCAAACCAGTTAAGCGCAAACCACGCCCCTTTACGTTAAAACCCCACCCCGCAGCCTTGACTCACGTCTCTAGCTCGATTTCATTGGTCAACACTGTTACATTGTCACCTGAGGCGATAATGAAGGCCGTTGATGGATCCGT
Source organism: Chanodichthys erythropterus (assembly GCF_024489055.1). Taxonomy (NCBI): domain Eukaryota; kingdom Metazoa; phylum Chordata; class Actinopteri; order Cypriniformes; family Xenocyprididae; genus Chanodichthys; species Chanodichthys erythropterus. Next base: position 26,628,832 of record NC_090239.1, read on the forward strand.
CGCTGACAAACGGTAAGATAAGCCTGCCAATTGTTTTTAATTGCATTTTATTATCATAAGTAACGTTATTTGTAGGTTTCAATTTGAGTTTTTTGTATTATTATTATAATTTTCATTTTTACTCTTATCTTTATTTCGATCAACCTGACGCCCTCAGGGGAGTAACGTTACGCCTGTTCTGGCTGTGATGAAGAGCAAGCCGTACATCTTAGGGTTAAAAATTTAAATTAAATTAATTTGATGCATCACTTTTCTGATAATGATTTATGTTTTAAAAAACTTTGTGTGTCTAAACGCTAGGCCATCTCAGTTAAAATGCTTATGGGCAAACTCTCAGCGTTAAGTAGCAGGGTGACTAATTTCTTTTTACTTTTACAGAACTTGTTACCTCCTGGGTATAACTATCACTTCTGCGCCTATCGTTCATGCACTACACAATCAAAGTTGGACCACACTTGATGCGTCGCTCAGAATTGCACTAACAGAAAGTTGTGAAGTAAAGGAATGGGTGAAAAAGCTTAGTGAGTCATCAGGAGTGAGTTGGAGAGTGGCAGTGACGAAACCAAGAAAGGGACAACGTGTGCTTTATAAGGTAATGTAAAATCAGTTCATTCATCTTTACACTTAATTAGTGTAGGACAATTTGTTACACTGAAAATGTCTTTACAGTAGTCTAAATGGTGTTAACACACAGTACTGTATTGTGCAAAAGGCACATTAGATTCTTCACCTAAATCTTAAGACGATTATATATTTCACTAGTGTGCCAGTAAGAAATATCAGTTAACATTTTCAAACTTTCCTTTTACCATTAATTGTACTAGTTCAGTGAGATTTGTATCCCTGTGATGGACTGGACATCTGTAGGCTCCAGTATTTACACAACCCTAGGACAAGTGGATTTTCGTATGCACAGCGAGTCCAGAATGGTATGGTTCGCACATAGATAATGTAGTCCATAATGTAGTCCATCTGGGATTGCATAAAGAGAAAAATAAACTGTGGCAACATCTCTAATACACTTGGAGAAATCTACCTGCAAATCTAAAAACAATAAAATTTAAAACAATAATAAAACATTTATTTATGAATTTTTTTCAAACATCCTCAATTTACAGCATTTTTCTCAAATGCATACACATTTTTACATTTTTCGGCTTTGCAGGTAGATGAGTATTAGAGATGTTGCCACAGGATTTAATCAGTCTCAGTTTTTTGTCTCATGTAATCCCAGTCAGACTCGATGATGATGGTGAGATCAGAACTCTGTGTTGGACTCCTTGTGAATACAAAAATCTCATTGGCTTATTTGTTGTTGCTGTCATTGTCAGCCAGGACTCTCTGGAAGAAGAGATGCATCACAATTTTATGTTTTCCTAGATAAATAAATTGGTGGTAGTAATTATTATTATTATTATTATTATAACAATTGATGGCAAAATGAAAGTTTAGAAATGTAAACTTTTTTTTTTTCCTTTTACTGGCACACTAATACAACAGATATAAATGACTAAATAAAATCTAACATGCCGAAGATTTGCGCACAGTTCTGTATATTTAAACATTCATATTTGATCTATATCTATCTGTAGGCTCATTATAGGTGCCAGCACAATGTTTGTGTTCGATCAGGCACGGCTAATCAAAGACGGTTGTCAAAAAATACATGCTGTGAGGCAAAAATGGTTTGCACTCTGGTGAAGGCTGTAGACAAAAGGGGAGGATCTAGTAGGTGAGTTAGAAATATGAAGATGAGATAAAATAAGTGTTTTTGCCAGCTGCTTTGTGAGATTTGTTTTTATTTTTCAGGAGCAATGATCCCCATATACCCACCTACCCAACTTCTGTGCATTTGTATAATGTACATAATCCAACCCGATCTCACGGCAATTCGTACGTATTTTACGAGGTGGCTAAATCGTATGAATTCATACGACCTCACTCGTACTAATTCATACGTTTTTTGCTAAATCGTATGTATTTTTACGAGTTGACAAATTCGTATGAATTCATACGAATGACCTACCCCAAACCCCGCCCCTAAACCTAACCGTCAGTGGGGTTTAGACAAATCGTACGAATTCGCACGAGTGAGGTCGTATGAATTTATACGAAATAGCCACCTCGTAGAATAAGTACGAATTGGTCGTGAGATAGCGTTGACATAATCATAACATCTTTGTTGCGGAGGCACTGAGACACAGGGATGTAGGGGCCAAGGCAATAGAGTCCCTGACGCAGTTGTTTGAGATCGGGCACAGCCCAACATCAGCTCTGGCTGTACTTAAAAGTGACCTGCTGGCTGAGCATGGCAACAACTATATGCCTCAGCCAACCGTGCCCTTTGCCCAGACCTTCAGTTTTGCTACAGGTATGTGAAATTGTACTAGGTCTACAAAGTAAAATCAGTAGCTTTGACAGACCTATGTAGTTCAAAAAAATAATTTCATTTGCAGACTGTATCAGAAGGTTAATAAGCAGGAGTTTGGAGAGCAGAGTGGGGAGGGAATGCTAGCAGCTTTGGAAAGGCAGGTAAAATCCTACAATGCAGCATGTGATGACAGTTGTGCAAAGCTTGGAATGTCTTCAGCAGGAACACCACTTGTAGCCATTTGTTCACCTTTGATGAAACAAACACACAGTCTTTCCAATAGTGGAGAGATGTGTTTTATGGATTCTTCTGGTAACATGGACCAGGAGAACTGCAGGGTGTTTCTCCTTCTCACACACACCTGTGCAGGTGGTCTTCCTCTTGGGATAGTAATAACCCAGTCGGAAGATGAGAGGACAGTTAGTGAGGGATTGACGCTGTTTAAGTCCTTATTGACAAAAGATGCCTTTGGAGGGAGAGGTGAGGCAGGCCCTTGTGTGTTTCTTACAGATGACTCAAAGGCAGAAAAGGGAGCTATAGCCCAGGTCTTTCCTGAAGCCACACAGCTGCTCTGCATATTTCATCTTTTGCAAGCTGTGTGGAGGTGGTTGTGGAACAAAGAACACAAAGTTGAGATGAAGGAAAGACAGACACTGTTCAGCATAGTAAAAGACATGCTTTATGCCAGGGAGATGAGTAAAGTTGAATTACTCTACCAGCAAGCCCTGAACAACCCTTTGACCACCAGGTAGAGAAAATAGTAGACTGGTAGAGGTAGCTTGAATATTTTCTTATTATTTCTGGTGTGTTTACCCTGAGAGGCCTATTTAGAGGCTTTTATTGTACTGTATTTATTCTTTACTTATTATTATTATTATTTTTTATTTTTTTTTTTTAACTAATTACAGATACAAGAAGTTCCTAACCTACCTACAGAGTCTTTTCAGTCGACGTGAGAGTTGGGCTCTCAGCTATAGAAGGGACTTGCCAACACGTGGCAACCAAACAAATAACTATGTGGAAGCTGCTATGCGAGTCTTGAAAGACAAAATACTTCAGAGGACAAAAGCATTCAACCTCCCTCAATTATTCAACCTTTTCGTCACCCGACTAGAGATGTACTATGAAGCACGTGTGACAGACGTTGCACTTGGCCACTGGGAGGCATTCCACCGATCAAGATTCCTTGCTACAGAAAGTAATATTAAAACATCTGATATTTCTCAGGTAAAGTATGATTTTTAAATATAAATCTTTATAAACTTGACGATTTTTTTCTCATTATATGTTTTTAAGCCATCTTGCAGCCTTGTGTCATCATCAACTGTCAATGTTCAATTCCAATAAGAACGCAAGTACAAAGGAGGCATGAAAGTACCCCTATGTAAAAAGTAAACATTTGTCATTTTGTTTTACAGAAATTACACAGAAATTAAGTGATAGAGACTTGGAGATAGCCTGCAGTATGTTTTATTGGCATATTAAAAAGAATCTTAACATTGACAAAGCGCTAGTAACATTAAATATGCATATTTGTTTTTGTGAATACATGCAGTAAAATAAAAAATATATAAATAATATAACCTATTGAAACATTATTTATAACATCTGTAAAATGTAAATTTAAAATGTAAAGGTAAAATGTTATTTATTGTGCATTGGGTGTGAACTAACCATTTAAGTACCATGGTGGTACTTAAAAGATTAGTTCACCCAAAAATGAAAATTCTGTCATTTATTACTCACTCTCATGTCGTTCTACACTCATAAGACCTTTGTTCATCTCCAGAAAACAAAACAACAAAATAACGACTATTCAACAATATCTAGGTTGGAGAGAAGAAGTTTCAGGTGATATCCTCCACATCAGGGCACACCTATACAGTGGACATGGAGTTGGAGCTCTGTCCTGTTGGTCATAGTGGAGCACCATGCAAACACCAGGCAGCAATAGTGCAAAATTACAACATCACCTCCATCAACTTTCTTCCCACAACAGTTGAAATGAGGGCTGAGCTGCTGAAAATAACAAAAGGTAATTTTCTTTCTTTGCAGCATAGGTTCTCACACATGGACTGACACTACCCTCTTAAGATATTTTAACAAATATATCCTGTTTATCATCTTCACAGCCTCAGTTTCTCTTGACTTCCTGAAACCTTTACGGCAAAATATGCCTAAGCCAAGCACGTTAGCTGTAGGTAAGAAAGTTCAAGTGGGACATAAAACCTTCATTATATATACTTAATTCTTAATAAAAACAACTTGTACAGCAGTGTGACATTAGTATACAATTGTTATAGACATGCCTCCCAGGCAAGAATACTTCAATACTGATCATCAGTACCATCTCAGTGCTCAAGATGACGGTCAGTATAAAGGGAGAGAGGTGCTGTTTTTTTACAATGTATTCCTTTTTTTTTTTTTTTCTAATGGTGGCATATCTCATGCTACATTTCATTTTGTCTCTGTGCTTGTTATGAACCCTTAGACTTGCATCAACTGGGCCCGTCTACCCTCAGCTCTGCACAACTGCACCAAACATCACCTACTCTAGAGGACACATACTCCAAACGACACTGTGTGCCGGGTAACTCGGAGGAAGGTGAGTCCATGAAGCTTAATTACATTAAAAATTCTGTCTAATTGTTATTAGAGCCAAAGAAGTTTGCTACCAAAATCATCATTCTGATTCAGTATCATACCATTCTGAAAAAGTAAACGGATGTAAAAAATCAAAACATACAACTAACAGCAAAGATTACTAGGGAGTTAAAAGCATGTGCCATGCAGTGCTTGGGCTTGCAGTGTTTGCAGCTATATTCAGATGTTTGTGTGGAAAGACATTACTGTTACATAATTTAGTTTTGACTAAATTGACATCCCTCAGTTTTGTTTACTGGTCAAAGTGTTTGTTGTTGTTTAATTGTTTTATTGTTTTCTTATTAAACAGCATCTATACCTCAGTCTCCTGTGAGACGGATGCTGGGACTGCTCAGTGATCTGGCTGAAAACTCTGACTACAGTGATGCCATTACTACAATGGCCAAGCAGCTTGAAAAGATGCAGCACAATCCGACCCAACTGATCTCTGCATTTTACTGTTTTGGTAAAGGGATGTCTGTGTCAAAACGTGCAGCAGCATTAAGACGAGCTGCTAGAAGACCAGGTCCTATTATTGGCTGTCAGCCAACAGCAGTGGCCCGAAGAACAAATAAGACCGGTTCTAGGCGGCGTTTGACAGCTGGACGGCCCAGAAAAAGTAGTTCTGGTCCAGAGCATGACTACAGCAGATATACAGGAAAAGGGGGAAAAGGGCTGTCAGGGTTAGCCACAAATTGTCAGAATCTGTGGCAATGAACTTCTCGCATCAAACTTAAAATGGTACCAATGTTTGAATGTTTCAAAATATCAATTAGTAGACAAGTTTAAGGGTTAGTTCACCCGAAAATGAAAATTCTGTCATTAATTACTCACCCTCATGTTTTTCCACACCTGTAAGACCTTTGTTCATCTTGAGAACACAAATTAAGATATTTTTGATGAAACCCAAGTGGTATATGACTTGTCCATAGACGGCAATATAATCAACACTTTCAAGGTCCAGAAAGGTACTAAAGATATCATTAAAACAGTCATGTGACTGCAGTGGTTCAACCTTAAATTTATTAATGATGAGAAATACTTTTTGTGTGCAAAAACAAAACAAAAATTACAACTTTATTCAACAATCTCTTCTCTTCTGTGTCATTCTTGTAATTGCTTACGTCCAGCGCTTCCAGGTTCTACGTCAGAACGCCGACTCATTATTGGCCGGCTCCTGCGTCAGCATCACACGCATGCATCATGCTGATCACATGATCAGCTTTAGCCAATACTGAGCCGGCATTCTGACGTAGAACCTGGAAGCGCTGGACGTAAACAATTATGAGAATGACACAGAAGAGAAGAGATTGTTGAATAAAGCTGTAATTTTGTGCGCTTAAAAAAAAAAAAAAAAAAAAATTCTCGTCTCTTCATAACATGTTGAACCACTGCAGTCATATGACTGTTTTAACAATGTCTTTAGTACCTTTCTGGACCTTGAAAGTGTTGATTTATATATCTCTGTCTATGGACGAGTCATATACCTCTCAGATTTCATCAAAAATATCTTAATTTGTGTTCTGAAGATGAACGAAGGTCTTACGGGTGTGGAACGACATGAGGGTGAGTAATTAATGACAGAATTTTCATTTTTGGGTGAACAAACCCTATACTGCAAGTATTATTTATGAATTCTAGGTTAGGACTGCAGGTTATGAAGTTATATTAAAAATCATATTCATAAACTTGTTTACACTAGGAACTGCACAGACAAATTTAATTTCATGCATCCTTTTAAAGTTCTTGATAGCATTGTGAATTGTATGTAATATTGTTTTTGTGTACCATGGCATTTTTTGCATTTTATCTTTTTAACCACACAGTGCTGTGGTATTTTTTCTTAATCAGCTCTGTGATCATTTGTAATCATTAAATTATTTCAAAGAAAGGTGTGCTTTCAAATCAGTCTCTGGGTACTTTGATGTCATACTCTGATTGGTCTGCGCAGCTTCAGGTAGCCTTAGACTGCAGGGTAATGAGGTCATATTGTTTACTAAAGAATGAAGAATAAGCTAAAGAATATATATATATATATATTTTTTAAACCCTTTTGTTTGTGGGTGTTTTATAATCTATATGTGTGTAGTTTTATGCACTTTTAATTCACTTTATGCATCCTTTTTATTTAAGTTGTAAATTGTGTGTGCAACGTTTCACTTTGTATACACTTGTGTATCCCTTTTGTATATTGGGTATTGTATTAAAATTAGTTTCCCACATGAAAAATATTATAGTAAATAATAGTAATTACTATAGTGTTTTGAACCATACTATAGTAAAGTACTTTAGAATTTACCACCACAAATTTAATTTTAGTTGTAGTGGTAATATAAAAACTATAGTAATATAAACAAATTACCCAATACTGTAAGTATTCTACAACTATAGGGTGTCTTATACTACAATACACTATAGTATACTTTAGTTTTTACTAGAGTAAACTGTACTGTTCATTACAGTTTATCAGTTCACTATAGTTAATGCTACAGTATTCTGTAGCATTCATAAACAAAGTGTTGTAAATACTTAAATATACACTCTATACTACATTTTACCATAGTGCGGTTTACAAACACTATCGTACTTAATATAAATTATAGTATTTTTTCATGTGGGGCGGTGTGGCAAATCAGCGCCGTGATTTAGTTGACCAATGAAATCGAGCTAGAGACGTGAGTCAAGGCTGCGGGGTGGGGTTTTAACGTAAAGGGGCGTGGTTTGCACTTAACTGGTTTGGGGAAAAAAATCACGCGGTGAGAGCCAATGAGCGTTTGATATCAGTGCCGTAAACCATGTCGTAACGCTTCTCGAGGTTGGCGCTACTTTCAAATTTAAATTATAACGAGCGCGAGCTTTGACTGTGACGTCGCTGCTGAGAATGAAGATGAAGATTTATGGATAAAGGGTTGAATTTGGATCTGTTCCTTACAAACATGGATTCTAAAGATATGGAGTACAGCAAACAAATAAAATGGGTGTGATTTGTGAATGTTGTGTTTTGATGTATCTTATGGTTGTATTGTCAGTCGCTGCATAGGAGAAAACATCTTCTGTGTCTCACAGCTAACAAACTAAATATTATAAGTCACGAACAGAAATGTTATTTCATATTAAGTAGATGAGTAAACTGTATTCAAAAAATGTGACTGAAAACATGTATTGAATACATATACAACAGATTTAAAACATTAATCCCATGATTTTATTACAGGGGAATTCATTTACATTCAAACTTTACGTTACATGATTTATTATTGCTGTTAATACGTAATGTATGTTTTTGTGTGTATGAAAACGTATGTGTGGTTAAACCACATTTTATGAAAAAATACACATGATGTATTCTCATGAGATCACGGTAATTCCTATGTAACGTTTATGTACAAGGGCTCACTTTATTTTACAGTCCTATTTCCATGTACTTATTATGAACGTACTAGTGAATATACCAGTTAGTTAATGCGTAAATTACACATTACTTAGGGTGAGGTATAAGCATGGTTCAAGATATGTCTTGAGTACTGGATGATATACTTTTGCGGTTCAACTTGCCTAATCTTTACAGGACAATAATTCACTTAGGGGTATTTTGATGACATACATACAGATCAGTAACACTACTGTACTTGGTATACTCAGTTGTCATGTGTCAAAAGCCTTGCTTAAAAGGATAAGTATTAACACTATGTTAAAGTGCTGTATAGTTACTGCAGTGTATCATTTTGGTAAGCACATTTGTTTCACAGTAGTTAAGTGTCTGTTATTTGTGTCCACACTTGTCCGTGAGTACAACATAGTTACCATATATACCACTAGTAAGTGCCTGTTATTACTGACAATTGTCCAAAAGTACAACATAGTTACCATGTATATACCACTAGTAAGTACAGTAATGTGTCTTACTAGTTACCACACATAAGTGCCTGTTATTACCCACACTTGTCTGTAAGTACAAAATATTCACCATGTACATACCAATAGTAAGTACAGTAATGTGTCTGTTAGTTACCATATACGACACTATAAGTAAGCACCTGTTATTACCCAACACTTGTCTATAGGTACAAAGTAGTTACCATGTATGTACATTGGAAAGTACAGCAGTGTTTCTTATTAGTTCCCATGTACATACATGTCAGGTAAGTACCTTGTGTTACCACTCTTTTACCTGTACAACATAATTACTATATATGTACCAGGAAAGTACACGTACTGTAAAATAAAGTGCTACCAAAGTATTTTGAAGTTTAATCAAAGAAAAAAAATTGCTGTGACTAACATGCATGAGAACTTTTACCTGTAACTATATCCCTAGCATAATCTTGGTATTTCTTTGCATTTCTCTAATCACCTCTTTCTCCACTTGTTTGTAACTCTTCCTTCATTACTGTCGACTAATGCAACTACTGCAAGTATAAATCTCTTATCTCCTCTTGTTTTTTGCTGCCAAGGTCAATTAATACCCAAACAAATCAGCAACACTTCAGACACATGCTAACTAATCACAGAATCTTAAACAAGAGATCTCTCCAACTCCACTCTCACATCAATGCATGTCCTACTACTGGCTACTTTTTTTTTTTTACAACACTTAACCCTACAGCAGTTTGAAAGCTACAGAATAGTCCTGTCAACGTTTCTGTCACAAGCTCTTGAAATAGTTGTGCTCAGTCAACTCTCAGGTTTCCTGGAGTGAATTTGCATCCAAGTCTAATCACAGGGATGCAAAGTTCAGCGCTTAGACCTTTTTTTATTCTCGATATATACTCAACCTGACTGAGCAAAATCATAAAGGCACATTGCTTCTTTCACTGCTACACAGATGATGACAGCTACGTGACATTCTAAGCCATCGGTGCTATCTCAATTTGTTTCCCTGCATCCAGACATCTTCGCCACTTTTCAGTTGATTCTTGCTAAGATAAAATCTCAATCCAGAACATCAGTCAACCATAACGTCATTATACAGCTGGGTTCAACAACACCAACTCCAGCCTGAAGTCACCATTATTTCACAGTTTATTTATTTGATAAATTGCTTCAGACCATTTTTCCTGCTCCATTCATGGAAACTGCCAATTAATTGCTAAGTTTGGTAATAAACATACTCACGTGACAGTAGTTAGTTTAATAGATAACAGATATGGTTGCTTTGTTCTAAATCAAATGGCAGCTGAAACTGAAATGTACTTTGTACTTGTAAATTGATAACAGATCCTAGGTTTCACTGGTGGCTTACAGTCATGTAACATATATGCCGTGTGTTAGGTTCATGTCAACAGCATTCAACCAGAAAGGACTTAAAGTAGTTGGAATATTTCAGCTGCTGTAGCTGTTCAGATATAGTGAGCTATTTTAGGGTCGATGTGTGACTTCACAGACTCACTGAAGGATATACACAGGATTTTAGACAGCCAACAATGGCTCTGTTCCAAAACCTAGAGAAATGCATACGTAGACCGCATAAACCTATAAAGCATAGTTCATATTTGATACACAAAATTTCCAAGGCCTCTAAATTATAAACATGATCAAAACTGCTGAAAAACATTCTGCTGTATGATAATTCTTATTTTAACAAGTTAAAGGCCTTTTAGTATGGCAATTCATGTCTTTTTGCTGTAAAATCTGAAGTGATTTTTAAAAAATAAACTTTTATATTGTTAGAAGAGATATTTCAAGATAAACATTTACTGGACTGAAGCAACCACTCGATTGTCCATACTTTTTATTTTTTAGAAAAATGTAAATATCAAATAAGATACGAGAGGAAGGTTTATTTGTTCATCTCTCAGTCATCATTGTATTGCATTATATGTTTTGCCCCCGCAATTAACACTAGAGCTTTGATCATAAACCTAAGCATTTAAATATAATCTTACTAAGTCATATTATTTGGAGATATACATGACAACTATGCATTTTAAGTGAGTAGTCTTCTGTACTGTTACAAAGATCTCATTGATTTACATTACAAGCTATCAGAATTAAATCTTTTTGGCCATATAAATAACAGCTTCTGCACTAAATTGCATATTTCATATCTCTGAATAAAACTGGGGTGTTTTATTCCACTTTGATTATGAGCTCTAGATTTTTACTATATGATACTCAAAATTAAAGTAATATTCATTCTTTAGTTTTTTCTGACTATTACTTAATATGTCAGGCTTTAGAGTATCAAGGCATAGGTCTGTCCCAAAAAAAATCAATTGAAAATGGTGGATGAACAATTGTTAATGTAGCCTATAGCAACATGTTAATGGCATACTCTTGAAATCAGTTCAATAGAGAGTTGAATCTGAGAACAGTGCTGTTTAGCCTATGCAGAGCATTCCAAATCAGTCACTAATGAGGTTCAGTGTCAGATAGGATGTGGCCTTGAATGGCAGCTCACTATGAGTCAGTGATTTGAGTGATGTGCAGAAAAAAAAACAACAACTATGCTTTTCCCTTTTACTTAAAGGTGCCCTCGAATGAAAAATTGAATTGATCTTGGCATAGTAAAATAACAAGAGTTCAGTACATGGAAATGACATACAGCGAGTCTCAAACTCCATTGTTTCATCCTTCTTGTATAAATCTCATTTGTTCAAAAGACCTCAGAAGAACAGGCGAATCTCAACATAACACCGACTGTTACGTAACAGTCGGGGTGTACGCCCCCAATATTTGCATATGCCAGCCCATGTTCCCAACATTATGAAAGGCATTAGACAAGGGCAGAACGTCTGGATCTGTGCAGGTGAATCAACAGACTAGGTAAGCAAGCAAGAACAATAGCAAAAAATGTTAGATGGAGCAATAATAACTGACATGATCCATGATATCATGATATTTTTAGTGATATTTGTAAATTGTCTTTCTAAATGTTTCGTTAGCATGTTGCTAATGTACTGTTATATGTGGTTAAAGTTACCATCGTTTCTTACTGTATTCACGGAGACAAGAGCCGTCGCTATTTTCATTTTTTAAACACTTGCAGTCTGTATAATTCATAAACGCAACTTCATTCTTTATAAATCTCTCCAACAGTGTAGCATTAGCCGTTACCCACGGAGCACAGCCTCAAATTCATTCAGAATCAAATGTAAACAATATAACAGTATACAATAATCACATAATCCGATGCATGCATGACGAACACTTTGTAAAGATCCATTTGAGGGTTATATTAGCTGTGTGAACTTTGTTTATGCACTGTTCAAGGCAAGCGCGAGCTCCGTGGGCATGGAGCAGGAGAATTAAAGGGCCAGTAGCCCTGAATCGGCTCATTTATAAGGATGCCCCAAAATAGGCAGTTAAAAAAAATGAATAAAACAAAATTTATGCGGTATTTTGAGCTGAAACTTCACAGACACATTCAGGGGACACCTTAGACTTATATTACTTTTTTTTTTTTTTTAAAGTTCTAGGGCACCTTTAAATGGCATGTGTAAGAACACTTGACAGTGATCCTCTGTAAAGGCTAATTCTGTAGTTACCTTCAGCATCATCCTCAACTATAGTCTCTTCATCTCCAGCCTCCTCAATATCTTCAACAGCAGCTACCATTTCCCCATCTGCCTCTTCCTCTTCCACTGCTGTTTCTTCTTCATCTGCTGTCTCTGATTTCTCATCTTCTAATTCTTCTACATCTACCTCTATCTGCTCCTCCTCCGCCTCCTCTGCTACTACTTCATCTGTATTTTCCTCCTCTTCATCTGCTTCTTCCTCCTCCTCATCTTCCTCTGCTTCTTCTTGTTCATCTTCTACTTCTCCGTTCTCATCCTCCTCCTCTGTTTCTTCTTGTTCATCATCATCATCTGCTGCTTCTTGTTCATCTACTCCTCCGTTAACATCATCCTCCTCTGTTTCTTCTTGCTCATCATCATCTGCTGCTTCTTGTTCATCTACTTCATTCTCATCATCTTCCTCTGCAGCTTCTTGTTCATCTTCTATTACTTCCGTTTCATCATCTTCCTCTTCATCTGCTCCTTCCACCTCAGCTTCCTCTACTTCAGCCACAGCGACTTCTTCCTCGTCCTCCGTAAACTCTGCTTCCGTTGACGCCTCAGGAGCTCCCTCTGCTTCCCCATCTCCTCCTGCGTCATCAGCTGTGTTTCCACCTTCCTCATCAGCAACCACCTCCTCTTTCTCACCTCCAGTAGGCTCCAGACCTCCCAGCTCCTCGGCTTCCTCACTTTGCAGCCTTTCTTCGGCCTGTACAGAATCCCTGAAAGCTCCAGTGCAAAACAGAGCTACGATAAGCCCCAACAACCAACTGCGTGAAACTGCCATCTTGCCGCCACTCCCTCACACAAGAGCAGCAGGAAAAACCAGAGTCCAATCTAAAAAAATGTGTTTGTATCCACCCAAGATTGCAAGACTTGACAAGTCACGATCACACAGAGGGACACCCTGCAGTTGCCGGATCCACCAGAGTTAGCTGAGTGAAAGAGAGGGGCTGGTCTTTGTTGTGCGGTCACATGTACACTCACACCATTCTCTGCATGGTGTAGCACAGAGGAACATACTGAGATGATTGACAGGGCCACATGCACGAGACACACTTCTAACACCCTGTATTATTACATCTTTGTCTATGTGAATGTGTGAGAGAAAGTGAGGCAAATAAAAGGAAGATTACAGGGAAGCACAAATTAACTTTAGAAACCAACTTTTTTCAAACATTCACACAACTGAGTGAAGCCAGACCCATTTCGACTCTCCTTAGGCCTGGAGGGTGGGAAGCTATATAAAGAGGCTCTCAATAGCAGCAGTACACTGCATGATCTGACCTTCAATAGATCACTCAGCTGGTGAAACTCCATCCGTTCCTCACTCGCTCTCTCTTTCCCTATACCAGGTCCATTTCTAAACGTCACCTCCATACTCTATACTATATCTTACAATCTCCACTCTCTGCACCTGCTACCTTTCAGGCGATGAAAATTAAATTAATTTGTACTTACTTTCCAGAAGATTTTCACATCTAAAACCCAGCCAGTGGAGTTCTCCACGGGTTCCTCTAGTATACTGTACCAGAAGATTGAAGTTTAACTTAAAGGGTTAGTTCACACAAAAATTAAATCCTACAATTGTCCTATAATTTGCTCACCCTCAAGTCATCCTAGGTGTACATGACTCTCTTTTTTCAGTCAAACACAATGTGAGTTATATTAAAAAGTATCCTGGCTCTTCCAAGCTTCATAATGGGAGTAAAAGGTAGCCTACCATGTTTTGAAAAAACAAAAAAAGGACATCCATCCATCATAAAAGTAATCCACATGGCTCAATGGCATTAATAAAAGGCCTTCTGAAGTGAAGCGATGCATTTTATAAGAAAAATATCCAAATTTATAACTTTATAAAAGTATAACTGTCTTCTTCCAGTAACAGCCATACACGAGTCTAGTTCTGGCAATGAACTGGTCGAAATCCCATAAAAGTGGGTGATCTACTAACAAAGCGCAAATTAAAGAACACAGCCACCTCATTTCCATAACAAATAAAATAATGTGGCTGAGTAAACAACATGTTCAGATAATGTCTTCCTCTGGCAATCCAAATATGAACATGTTTGGAGAAAACTCTTCCTTCTACCAGGAGCACTGTGTTTCTCTATGGTTCCTCCAACTATTGCTGCATGTTAAGCACAAAATGGTTTAAGACATACTTTTTTGGCTGTTAAATAATGGTGCAAATACCATTAAATCAACTTCTACAAAATTTTAGTATATAACATTACAGTATTTATTTAACTACTCAAATTTTGCATCTGAAAGGTAAACTCCTATAAATGCATATATGCAATAAGGTCAGCCACAAAAATAACTGTCCACGCCTTTTCATTACTGATCCTGCACTGAAAAACAAAAAAAAAAACTTTTCATGGTTCATCATAACATTTTTTCTTTTGTTAAATCAACTTAGATAATTAATGTAGTTCAGCTAACATAATATTTTGAGTTTCTGTTGAAGTTAAACCAACAATTTAACATTTATTTATTTTTTTACAGTACAAGTTTTTTTTACTGCCAAAACAGGGTTTGTGCTGGGGTGAGCGGTTAGTAAATCTGGCCCTTAGTCTGTTATCTCTGAAGCCATCTATATGCTGGTATACTCTTAAAAGTGGACAAAAAGTACTTTAGCAGTACATACTTAAAAGGGCCATGAAATGAAAAATCAAAATTGATATGTACACTCAAAAAAAAAACTCTGAACGAACATAAAAAAAAAAAAATCATGGAAAGGATTTCAACATGATTAAGTTGCTTTATTTCAGCATTATGCAATTCTGTTATTCTAATTTATTGTACTTATGTTGGGTCAACTTAATTTATTAAGGTTGATTCAACTTATTTACTATGGTTGGGCACAGTCTGACAAAACAACTGACTAAGGATGTCCAACTTACTCAATTCAATCATGGACAGTGGTTCCACATGATTGAGACAAGTAAAATCCAATAGAATCAACCATGTTAAATTAACTAAAATCAATTGTGTTCATTTAAAATAAAATAAATAAAAAGCAACAAGTAAATAAATAAATTGTTCTCATATACATTGATTTTTACAATTAATTCTTCTTGTTTAATTTTGTGATTTACACAACTTTTGTGATGTTTTGTGTTAGAAATCTAGATGTGATACTGGATTCTTCCTAAATTGCCTAAACCAAAAACACTGTAAAGGCTAAATTGATCATAAGTCCATTGGTGGCAATGGTTTTACAATCAACATTAGGCTTACAATGCTTTTGGGAAAATGCAACCCAGAGCACTACCACAGTGATTACTCTCTTATTAAAGTAATTTGAAAGTTTGTTAGCAGTTCTCAACCCAAGCACAAATGCAACAATTCACCACAATGGTAACCCTAAAACAAACTATTAATTAACAGAAACTTTTAAATACCAACACAATAGAACAGTAAACATTAAAAAGTCTTTCAATTTTCTCATCTTCCTAAAAACTGCTTAAAATAAAACTTTATTTCAACATTTACACTCCTAGTTCAGCCCCTTTGCAAAGCATGATGGGAAGTGAAAATCCTGTTTGATTGAGTCCTGGTTGGGTTACTTGATTGAAACATGTTATTTCAATATGAAAACATCAAGTTAAGTCAAAGAGTAATCGTTCCAAGTCAATTTAACATGAATCAATCACATTTAAGCCAGAAACCTGATACAATGGTGTTGAATCAAAATAAATTGTTTAAATAAAGTGACCTACATAAAACACAAGCCTTACAAATTAACAAAAGAAGAACTCATGTTAAATATAGACACTTTAATAGTCTTTGGATAATTTGTAGATCACATTTAATAGATTACACTTTCAAGAAAACATAGTTGGGTGTACCAGTCCAAAGAGTACATTGGGATTCTTTTAGTTTGTTTTAATTTGTTTTGCAGGGATGAGGATTAGGATAGAGAGGACATAGTGAAGGATCTTTGTTGCCCCTGAAATCCGAGAGGCAAACTTGGACACACAATCTGTTAATCTTATCTCTGTCTGCTGAGGTTGCCAAAACTCTACAATCCCTTAAACAGTTACGGTTACAGTCCTTTAAATAGTTATTAGATATTATGGTTTCAGAACATATTAAAATGTAGTCTAATACAAAAACAACAGGCAAAGTACAATTTCATAAAAAGATAATGAAGAACTCTTAATGAAATGTCATCACAAAATGTAACAATGTAAATATAAAAAATAAAAAAAATGCCAAATCCAAGAATATCGTTACAGCATGCAAATACATTTGATCTTAAGAAAAATGTAAACATATTTTGCTATATTTCAAATGCAATCATTCACTGCGTCATTCAGTTTCATGTTTGAGTGTAAAAACACTCAATTATAGATTTTTTTGGTTTGTTAAATAATAAAGTATTTTTTTAAACCCTTCTGAACATTAGGCTTATTTGATGTACTGCAATATTACATAATAAATGTTTTTTGTTCAAAACCAATAAAGCAAATCATGTTGTTTGTAGAAGTTTTAAAATGTTTTGTTTGTTCCCACTGCAGCTTTTAAGCCATGTTGCTTTCTTCTAAATAATGTTATAGCTCTATAAAATCTGATTCTATGAATACAATCATGTTGACCTTTAAAAAAAATAACTAGATTTACTGACCATAAAACTATTATTTGATCGATCTATGAATGTAACATGACTGACATGACAACATGACATAAGTGACCTTTCAGTGTACAGTAAGTTCAAGGACATTCTGTGCCCTGTTCTCTTACTCCAGTCAATCCCACAATCACATGGAAAACGAGGACAGGTCATTTGGGAGTACTAAAGTCGAAAGAGCAGGATGAACCTTGAAAAGGCCAGAATGACCCATTTAAAATTGGAAACCAGAACAATAAGGGTTTTTTGACAAGTCATCGCCCCTCCTTTCACTGGCTTCTAGTGCTGCTTCTAGCTGTATGCGTCCATGAGAGTGAGAGACAGAAGACGGAGACAGAAGAGAAGGCTCTTTCATTTCTCAAGGGAAGCCGACACAACAGCTGATGACAAAAAGATGAACCGTACATGTTGAAAAATTGCTAATTGCCATACAATGGCAAATACATCCACTAAAGCTAAGGTTTTTTAATTTATAGTACCATTGTAATTTAAAATAAATATTAATATTATTCATATATAATATTCTTCCTCCTTTTAAATTACCATTTATTATTTTTTACATGCTATCCTTGACTATTATTTTGGGGTTGTGACCCACCAGTTGAGAAACACAGTTAAGCTATATGTACTGCAGGTGTACCTTTGCGTGTAGGGTGTGCTTTAACGCCCTTCGCTGCACTGCTTTGAGACAGTGTGTCCATAATCCACTGAAGAGAAGATGTACAGAACTCCATCTGCATATAGAGGAGTATTCATCTGTGGACAACAGCTTGACAGTCTATACAGTGCAATACAGACATCACATCATATGTCTTTACCTCTGCTTCTAGTGCTCGCAGCCTGCGGTCAACATCTCTGATCTCGCCAACCTGCTTGAGGACACCATCCACCCTGAAACATGCACAAAAATCAAAATTACGCATTATTCTGAGGTAAAATAAGGTTTACAATCACATTTTCATCACGTCTTGAAGAAAATCAACAGACAAAAAGTAGTAGCGACAGATGTTGTTTTCTTCCATATTTTGACATACACCTGAGTGAAACGGATTATTAAAAAGGAAAAAATATAGGGCAGGGACTTCGATGAATGAGGCATTTATTTTTATTATTACACCATTGCAGCATCCACTTGGACGATGCGGTGGCAGCCACAGTATAACGGAGTCAGTGCGCTCACCACACACCAGCTGTAGGTGGAGAGGAGAGAGAGTGAGAGAGCCAATTCAATGTGTAGCGTATGCACACGTATCAGGATAATCAATAAACTTTGGAGTCTTCAGAACGCTTTTAACCTGATGAACTTTGTTTCTTAATCACTAAATCGGCTCCGAACTGTCTACTAAAGATGAGCCCACTTGACACCTTTGTGGCCCTCCGAGGTAACACAGCAGGCCCAATTTCCTTGCTCTTAGGACATCAAAGGGGCCCCTCATGTGGACTACGGGCCAGATCCACATTCCAGCACCCACACACACTGGCACACACAAAAACACACACACAGACACACATACAGAAACACAGAAACATACACTTTTAACTGTGTATATATATATATATACACTACCGCTATGCTGAAATATATATTTCATATATTTTAGGGCCTATGCATGTTTCCTAGTGTTTAAATGAGTGTATTTGTGCTAGTGTGCATTTTAATGATATAATTTTGTCTGTAAACCATAACTTCTCTCCTATGCCTTTCTGACCTATCGAGTTTGATCTCGTTTCAAAGCTCCGGACTCGAGCTATTCATTGAGACATGTCACCGAACGGACAAATGCATTTTTCTGTGTGTTTAATGATAGGCTACTGTGAAGAACACACTCCTTTTGGAGATCTGATCTGGTAGTCATAAATCATTGGATTAAGTCGTGAGGCCAAACAAAGGGAAAGCTTTCCCGCCAACTTTGCACCCATGTTATTGGCTACCCCACTTCAAGGAGGTGTGTCGGCTTATCTGTCATAAAAGCAAAGACGCACAATTTCTTGGGTGTTCTCTCCTGATTGTCTCACGAGCATCTCGTGCACGTTTTTCCCGGACATCTCCGGTGACCACGCGCTGCCATCGCGCTCAGCTTCGGGATCGCCATCTTCCAGCGAAACTCACTCTCGTCCTCAGTTCAAACCTTCCCGCTGAACGGAGGAAGCCAACGAACTGCACCAGCGCTAACCTGAAATTTGACACACACAACCAATGCAAGTATACTGCCGTTTCTCAATCTTAGATGATGAAACTGATTTCCGTGCTGGCTTTGGACTGGTTGTGAGTTTGCTACTTGCCTTCTCTCTTTCCTTCTCTACTTCTATTCTTGTACATAGGTGTGTATATTCTTGTATATATATTTAGATGTATAACCTCTGTATTCGTAGTTTGCATATATTAAAACGTTATTCATGCTCGATTGTTCTGTTTGTTCTTTCAGCTGAAAACCAAGTCACTTTAACGTTTTTTGATCGCTTTATGCTTTGATGTTATAAGAGCAGGTTGTTTTCATGGCCAGATAATAACTCTGTTTATAATATTCTGTGAGGGACTTAGTTTGCTGGACAAACGAACAGTTTCTCTAAATAATTATTAAACCAGAACTAATCATATATGTAATTGATTATAATTCGTTGTAATTGATTCACACTATATGTTTAATTCCCTGTTGGGTCGATATATGAATCATAATTTATTCATAATCTTATGAATTATTATATTCATATTTCATCCATAAATTGGTTAATAACCGCTACATTTCGTTACAAATGGATGGGGATTATTAGAAGGCCATGACTGGTAAGGGCCTATGGAGGGAATTTGGCCAGGATACTAGGGTTACACCTCTTTACGAGAAGTGCCATGGGATTTTTTTGATGACCACAGAGAGTCAGGACCTCAGTTTACCATCTCATCTGAAAAATGGTGCTTGTCACAGAACAGTGCCCCCGTCACTATACTGGGGCATTAGGACCCACACAGACCACAGGGTGAGCACCCCCTGCTGGCCTCACTAACACCTCTTTCAGCAGCAACCTAGTTTTCCCAGGAGGTCTCCCATCCAGGTACTAACCAGCCTCAGCCCTGCCCAGCCCTGGTGTGGTTCTATTCATCTGTTGTTGATTGGATGTTGAGATGTGGGCATGGCACTCAAAAGCAGGGGCAAAGTTTGAAAACTAAATGACTGGAGAATTCCTGCATACATCACCAGAGAGAAATCTCAATTTCACTGGAAGGTCCAGTTATGACATTTTGCTTAAAACATTGAGGTCAAAACCTTAAAAAAAAAAAAAAAAAAAAAAAAAATATATAGGTGTGGTATAATAAAGGTGCGATCATGTACTGTTGCTTTACTAAATTTTGTGGGAGAAATCCAGTCATTTTAATAGGAATACGTATGAATACATTTTAGCACCTTGTGACAGCACCTTAAAGGGGGGGTGCAATGCCATTTCATGCATTCCTTGAAGAG
Source organism: Chanodichthys erythropterus (assembly GCF_024489055.1). Taxonomy (NCBI): domain Eukaryota; kingdom Metazoa; phylum Chordata; class Actinopteri; order Cypriniformes; family Xenocyprididae; genus Chanodichthys; species Chanodichthys erythropterus. The sequence continues at coordinate 26,649,436 of NC_090239.1, forward strand.
TTGGATTCTCATGCTAAAAATGGCCAAAGTTTCAAAATACGAGTTGGATGTATGGCGGAGTATTTCTGTGCCAAATTACTACTTTTGGTTTCGGTACAGGTTTGAGAGTTTTTTTCTAGTATGGCCCTTTATCACGTAATAAAGGGCAGAATTCCTTGCATATTCGGGATACGGAAGCAGTTCCCTTTTTATTTATAATGATGTCACAGCTAGCAGACGATCTCTACGCAGAAGCTAGGTGCTCATGACTCTTTAACTCGGCAGGCACGCCTCCAGGAGCTCGGCTTTTTCCGGAAAGACTATAACAGCTTCAACTCTTCTGGGAAGGCTTTTCACAAGGTTTAGGAGTGCGTTTATGGGAATTTTGACCATTCTTCTAGAAGTGCATTTGTGAGGTCAGGCACTGATGTCCTGGCTCACAGTCATCCCAAATCATCTGGCTCTAAATCATCCCAAAGGTGTTCTGTCGGGTTGAGGTCAGGACCCTGTGCTGGCCAGTCAAGTTCCTCCACACCAAATCTCTCATCTATGTCTTTATGGACCTTGCTTTGTGCACTGGTGCGCAAACTATTCCTACAAAGTTGGGAGCATGAAATTGTCCAAAATGTTTTGGTATGCTGAAGCATTAAGATTTCCTTTCACTGGAATTAAGGGGGTATCAAGTGCTGAGACTGCTGGAGAACGAACCAGTTTTGGTTGAGTCGCTGAGAGGCTTTGAATTTTACTCTTTATGGCCCGTTTGGATTGGTGATCCACCACAAAGACTGTTTTGCCTTTTGGTCAGAGGAAATGGAAAACTGACCCATTATGCTACATCTATTTGCGGCAGCAACAGTCCGAGCTGCAGGGTGGTGGCGAAGAGAAAGTGGTTTGTGCTTTTGCTACTGCTTTCAGGTAACATTCATCCCAACCCAGGCCCAGAGTTGGCTCAGCTTCAAACACCAGAGGAACTAAAATCAAGTAATGGTATACGATTTTTCCATCTTAATGTGAGAAGTTTGGTAAATAAGTTGGACGCAGTTCGAATCTGGGCAGATTCGACCGCTGCTGATATCATAATTCTCACAGAGACTTGGCTGAAAAAAAAATCAATTACAGATGATATGGTGCATATTAATGCTTATAATATTTTTAGAGCTGATCATGGCAAAAAAGGAGGAGGGGTTGCAATTTATATTAAAGTAAATATGAATTGTATTTGTACCGAGTCAGTTAGTATTTTAAAATGTTTTGAACTTTTAGCTATTAAAGTTTCTTTACTTAATGGGTCTGACATGATGGTGGTCGGTTGTTACCGCCCGCCTTCAGCTTCAAGTGAGGCAATTTCATTGCTTACAGATATGTTGCACAGTTGGTCTAACTATGATTTAGTTTTAATGGGAGATTTAAACTGGGACTGGTTGTCTCAGTCATCGGACTCATTTAAGGACATATGTAACTCCTTGTGTTTGGAACAATTGATAAGTTCACCAACTCGTCTAAATGGAAAGAGTATGAGCAAATCATCTTTGATCGATATTATTTTAACCAATATACCTGCGACAGGAGTTTTTTGTAATGACCTTAGCGATCATTGTGCAATATCTTGTGTGAGAAATTTTAAGTTGCCTAAGAGTTCACCCAGATTTATATTTAAACGACAGTTCAAACATTTTAATGAACAAGCTTTTTTGCATGATGTGTATAATAGTGACTTACAGTTAGTTTCGTCTATACCTGATGTGGTTGATGCTTGGGATTATTTTAAATCTACCTTTCTTAAAATTTGTGATAAACATGCTCCTTTACGTAGATATCGAGTGAGTGGAAAAAATAATCCTTGGCTCAGTGAATCTGTTTCTAATCTTATTAAACAAAGAAATTTAGCCTGGTCACAAGCAAAAAAAACAAATATTGATGAGGACTGGTCCAATTATAGATTTCTACGAAATAAGTGCACAAAATTGATAAAAAGTTCTAAAAGTCAATATTATCTTAATCTAATTAATAATAACATGAATGATCCTTCTAAATTTTGGAAATTAACAAAATCTCTTGTAGGGACAAATAAATCTACTGATTTTCCAAAAGTTTTAAAAGTGGACCGGAGATTAATTACAGACAAGGCTGATATTGTTAATATTTTTAATAATCATTTTGTTTCAGCTAGTTTGATAACAGGTACCAATAATTCGTTGATCACTGATAAACAGGAAATTGATGAGACGACAAATTATAATAAATCAGATTTATTTTCTTTTAACCCTATATTGTCCACCGAAGTTTATAAGTTACTTTCAAATTTAGACTAAGAAATCAGGTGGATTTGATAAGATTGAACCAGTTTTTTTAAAAATGTCTGCAGATATTATTGCTGAACCTATTGCATCAATTTTTAATTTGAGTCTATCCACAAATGTAATTCCAACATCTTAGAAAGCAGCTATGTTTATGCCATTATTAAAAGGAGGAGATCCCTCTGATTTGAATAATTATCGCCCTATTTCTAAATTATCGGTTTTAGCAAAAGTTTTTGAATCTATAGTAAATGATCAAATGAAAGAATACCTTGCTAGTCGAAATATTTTAAACGCATTTCAGTCAGGATTTAGAACGGGCCATAGTACGATAACAGCTACTACACTTGTTACTAATGATTTAATCACCGCTCTCGATGAGAGACAGCATTGTGCGGCCTTGTTTGTTGATTTGACAAAAGCGTTTGACTTAGTGGATCATGGCTTACTGTTGCAGAGGCTTAAAAGTATAGGCCTCTGTAACTCGGCCTTGAGTTGGTTTCAAAATTATTTATTTGATCGAACGCAATGTGTTGCTATAGATAATCATGTTTCATCTGTGTTAACAGTTGAGAAGGGTGTCCCGCAAGGTTCTTTACTGGCACCACTTCTTTTTTCTATTTTTATAAATGAATTAGGGCAGGGAATAAAATCTGCAAAGTTACACTTTTATGTTGACGATACAATAATTTATTCAGCTGCAGCCTCTCTTTCACAAGCTATTGAAATGTTACAGGATTCTTTTAATACTTTTCAGCATAATTTACTCAAATTAAAATTAATTTTAAATGTGAATAAAACTAAGTACATTGTTTTTTCACGTAGTTGTTCCATGATCACTGCTCCGTCTATTCTTACTGCTGATGACGTGCTTATAGAGAGAGTAACAACCTACAAATATCTGGGAATATGGATAGACGAGAAGTTGGCATTTGATGTTCATATTGATTACTTAGTAAAAAGATTACAACCAAGATTGGGATTTCTCTTTCGGCAAAAAAATTTTTTTTCCTTTGGAGCAAGAAAGAAAATTATTTACAGTACTTTTTTACCCATTTTAGATTATGGTGATATTATTTATATGCATGCTTCTATATATTTATTAAAAAGATTAGATTGCATTTATCATGCTGCGTTGCGTTTTATAACCAATGCTTGTTCACGTACACATCATTGTTTGTTATATAACCGTGTAGGCTGGACCTCTTTACATCAAAGAAGGAAATCACATATATTAGTATTTACAGTAAAGGCATTGTTGGGTATGCTGCCAAATTACATTACTAGGCTTTTATGCTTGTATAAAAAGAACTATAGCACTAGATCATCGATTGGCATTAAATTAGAAGTACCTAGGATACACTCAGAACATGGAAAATCAGCTTTCTCTTACTTTGCTCCTTGGCTGTGGAATGAATTTCAAATTAATGCTCAATTAGAAAGAATTTCTTCTTTGAATGTGTTTAAAAATATATTGCGATGTAAAATGAATGAAGTGTGCGGCTGTTTTAATTAATTTTGGTGATATATGATTAATGTTATTGTATTTACCTTGTCGGTTTAGAATTTGTTATGAATGTGTTTTGTAATTATGTGAAAATTTAATATGGCCATCTTGGCCAGGACTCCCTGGAAGAAGATATTTCTTTTTATCTCAATGGGACCTTCCTGGAAAAATAAAGGTTAAATAAAAATAAAAATAAAATGTAAGGCTTGGATGCAGCTGCTCGGCCATGGAAACCCATTCCATGAAGCTCTACGCTCTGTTCTTGAACTAATCTGAAGGCCACACGAAGTTTGGAGGTCTGTAGCTATTGACTCTGCAGAAAGTTTGCAACTTCTGCGCACTGTGCACCTCAGCATTTGACATGATTTTACGTGGCCTACATCTTCTTTGATGAACTTTATTTCAAAAGGAGGAAAATGTTATTTTTCATGCAAATTTAACTCACTTAGCACTCGTGCGTTTCAGCCTCTCAGAGTCGGTCCCTCTTTGTTTTTTGCTCTCCACAGCCAGGAAGTTCTCCTTCTGCAAGTTCTCCCATTTCACCAGCTTGTTAGCTTCTCTACCCTTTATTTGAATGGCTATTATAAAAGATAAATACACACAAATTTTTACATATTTCATCTTCAGCAAATCTCCTTTTTGAACTATGTTTCTAAGGGTGTGTTCACACTTGGCATGTTCAATTTGATTATAACGCACTCTAGTGCGATTGCTCTGTTAGGGTGGTTCAGTTGAGTAAGTGTGAACGCTGCTATGAACCCTGGTGCGCATCAAACAAGCAGACCGAGACCCCTGAAAAGGTCTCAGTTCAATTCCAAATGAACTCTGTTGCAATTTGACTGAAATATATACGCAACACAGATCAAGGATATCTAAACAAACTAGGGCTTCCCTAACCCCTAATTTTGAACTAATTATTAGTTGACTAGAAGAGGCTTATTCGAACAAAAATTTGATTAGTTGGTTAGTCACAGAAAAAAAAAAAAGCAGCGTCTAAAGGCGAAGTCACAGAGTCTGTGAGGGACGAATTGTTAATAGTGGGTCCTTGTGGTAATTATAGTATGTTGGGCAGGAAATCCAAACATTCGCCTATCATCCATCGACCTCATAGTCACAATGTTGCCCATCACAGTTCAGTACAGGCCTCAGAACCACACCTTCTTGCAGCAGATCTTTGTTTGTGTGTGATGGAGGAATTCCTGGTGTTCTTTTGATGCAAAATATATGCCGTTTTGACATATAAAGACCTATAATTTTGTTTTGTTTTGTATCTTTAGGTTCGGTTTTAAAAATGAGAGCGAACCAGGACTAATTGGTCTGGACCAAAAGAACCAAGATAACCGAAGTGTGAACACACCCAAATTTACCAAAATGTTTACTATAATTTACCAAAATGATGGATTTTGGTGGATGGCACTTTGCGGAAGTTTCTTTTGATAAAGAGGTTGATGTGGGATAGGATGATGAAGGGTGGAGCGAGATTTGGACGAGAATGATACTCCACTATCAGATTATACCGCTGAAACTTCCAGTATGTGTCACTGCGCTCCTGAACCTTAGAGAAGGTATAGCTGCACAAACAGACACAAGGAGAAGAGAAATACATGGATGGATGGATCATTTGATGGCTACAAACACCAGATGAATGGATGAACAGAAAAAGAATACCTGAATGTGGCAATGAGCAAGTTGACAAGTAGGATGTTGGTGACCAGTAGGAAGATGACCAGCAAAATGACCACAAGCCAGTTGTGGCTGGTGTCTCTACATGGCTCTTTCCCTTCATTAATCAATGTCAGATTATCTGTGCAGTCCCGATCCCAATACCTGCCAGCTTAACATACACACAAATATACAATATAGTCAGTGGATGCTAACAAAAACTTGCAAAATATTATTAATTGTCAAGTGAAGTGTAAATCAGAAGTGAGCATACTGTCAATTTCTTCAACAGGAATCTGTCCAAATATATGCAAATATGGTCTGTACAATACTCGTCGAAACGCTCTATTAGGGCTTGGATCGTACGTATATAGTAGCGCTTGATTGGCCACTCCATACGCACTCAGCCACACCGCCAGAAAGAATAAGAAGAAGAACGCATCCTTTATCTGTGGTTCAAAAACATTAATGGAAAATAGAAAGAGGAGTGATTTAGTAGATATAATGGTCTCCAGTATTTCTCAAGTACTGAAATGTTTTATTTTATTTATTTACTATGGTCAACACACAATGGGATTTTAGTTTCTAAAGAAGTCCTTTATTTATTGAACAGAATTAATGATCAATGAACCCATTCTCAGGTTCAAAACAAATCAAACTCTATTGCTAGCATGATGTCAGAAGATAATTAAAATTTTAATACTACAGAAGATAATTTAAATTTGTCCCTCAATTCTTAATATCAAACAAAAATCTTTATATTAAGGTACACATATTCACCATTAAAGGGATAGTTCACCCATAAATGAAAATTTATGAAAAATTTTCATTTTTGTGTGAACTGTCCCTATAATCTACAGTCTATAATATAAAAATAATATAAAAGTCTAAATCATCTTTCTACTTCTCAAGGCAGAACCAATGTTTGATGGAGGGTTTGAATTAAAATCTTAATTTGCACTGAACCTAGAACTATGACATTATTCTGTTTATCTCACCATTTTGCCAAGTATGATGATTTTTGGACCCAGCTGTCTGTGAATGGCGAAAATGTGAATGAGTCGGAGTGTGAAGACCATGTAGTCCATACACAGTATACCACGTCCCATGTTGTATGACCAACTGAACATCCTGACAGAGACACAAAGGCACATTTAGTTGTGACACCTCAGCTTGTTACGAGCCTGCAATACTTGAAAACTAAGGATGAAACGATACCCTCATGTCACGATTTGATACATATCATGATACTGAACTGACGATATGATATTATTGTGATACTACAAGACATATGGTAACAGGTTACCAAAAAAATTAACTGTTGATTAAAATGCTAAATTTGCATTGGGAGTGGAAATGAACAGGCTTGAACTTGATGCTGATCAATGCACAGGACAACGGTGACACCAGAGTAAAAACATTCATGATCTGAAGCGGAATATATAGACATTTTTTAGACAAATATGCTTGCACTCTATCACTGACTAGATATATTTAAAATAATGTAGGTAGGCCACTTTTTACTGGTAACAAGACATTTGGCATTATCAGGACCCACAAATATTTCCCGACTGCATTATTATACATTATATTCAACATTATAATATATAGTAGATTAATGTAGTCCTGACACGAAAAATTTGTAAACTTGAATTTTTTCCCCTCACACAGTAATTTTCATTTTGGGTGAATTACACACAATACATATTGTCACTATTCACGATACATATTGTTGCATTTTTGTATTGAGATATACTGTGACATGATATATTGTTACATCCCTAGAAAACACTTGAAAAGATGAAGTAAAAACTGTAATATTGTGAAACTGTACTGAACTGAAACTGAAAATAACCACTATTTTAACATTTTCAGCATCATTACTCCAGTCTTCAGTGTCACATGATTCTTCAGAAATCATTCCAATATGCTGATTTGCTGCTCAAGAAACATTTCTTATTATTAGCAATGTTAAAAACAGTTTTTGCTGCTTAATATTTTGTAGAAACTTGCAGAACTGTCAAGGGCCATTACCTGCAGCACAAACCAGCAATGAAGAGGGAGATGGCAAGAACATCAAACTTATTCCACATATCCTGAGCATACACCATCAAACTCTGAGAAAATGTCTTACTGCCCACAATAAATGTCTGGGAATGAGAGACAGCAAAAAGTGGAATAAATTGATGGATTAATCATTATACCACACAGGAAAAACTCTTTTAGCTAACTGATTTAGTTACGTTTTATGGAAAGTAATGCATTAAGTTATTTTTAAATTACATTTTCTCACCTGGGCTGGGCTCGCTTGTTTGTTTTTAAATAATAAAAAAAAAAAAGTTGTATTTTTGTTAAATATAAAAGGCCCTTTCACACCAGAAATAAAATGTAATATATCTGCTGTAGCGCAATGCGGAGCAGAAAGAGCACCAGCATAAGCCAGAGAACAAAACAACAGAGAAAACAAACTTTTGACAATGTTTTCAAAAGTTATAAGCGTTTTTGCAAAAATACTTATATTTCTGGAACACTAGCTGGCGCTGTGTTCAAACTTCTCAGGTACATTCAGGACATACTGATGATTTACCCTACCAATTTTTTTTTAAATTTACCCCATCAAATTTACGCTACCAATTTTTTTTTATTTTGCCGATATGTCTAATAATTTTAAATATATTGCAATTTATGACAAATTTCCATTGATAGGGCTACCATAGACTCCCATTCTGATAATAATAACAAAAATAACAATTACAATAGGGGCTACAGCCCTTCGGGGCCCCTAATAAGCCTCAGGTTGAAGGAAATGCAAATTCACACCAGTAGATTAGAGAGCGCAGTTCAAACAAACCTTTCAGCGTTGCTACCATTCTGGATTGCAGAGGAATAGGATTGCAAGAAACAAACAAATATGTGAAACGTGATATTTAACTAAAGTCTTTTTTGCTGATTCGTATGGTTGAATTGGATCATTGAAGGTCAGCAACAAACACATTGGTTCATAGTGTGATTAGTGTGATCAAGTGAGATTAAATACATATTAAAGTGTATTTTAAAAGTAACGTTTAATTATTGCAGGTTTGTGTTATATTCTGAGTTTGCATTTCCGTTTTTTTTTTTTTCGTTTTGAGGAATACTGTATGTTTTGTGCAAATGAGATGAGTAAATGCATGCTCACATTTAGTCTAGAACCACAATAACATGTACTACAGAACTCTAGAACTATAATATCATGTTTACACGCACATTTATCTGCACTTAATCCTGATTTCTCTCAACACAGGGGCAAGGGAGGTGTCAGTCAATAAATGGGAAAAGAGTATTTGAAAAAATAACTGTTGAAAATTTAAAAGTAACGCATTACTTTACTATTACCTGAAAAAAGTAATCTGATAACGTAACTCAGCTTAGCTGTAATGCGTTACCCTGAACACTGATCACTTTTAAGCTGATTGTTTACAAGTGAGTTGCCACTCACCTCTCGAATCTCCTCACACACGATAGTGAAAACCCAGAAATACAGCACATATTCAGAAGGGGCAGGGCCATCAGGAGGCGGCGGTTTGAAGTCAACCAATAGCACGTAGGCGTAGAGAAACAGGAAGAGGAAGTACATCAGAACGTTGCCGATAAACGAAGTGACAGGAGCGTACCAGAACTGCCTCCAGCGGGACAACAGAAAGGGCTGCTTAGGTTTGCCGTATACAGGAGTACCTGTTACAGGAAGAAAAACAGGGACAGACAATAAGGGCAACAAATTTCATTCAACCTCATCAAATCAAAAGACCAAAAAAGATAATTAATGAACACATTTCTGTGTAAATTGTTCATAAACCCATGGGTTTCCAAATGCACAGTCAAACCTTTTGTTGGTCGTCTGATATTATTTGAGACATCTTGCTCGGCTTCACTGCTGAATGTTATAAGAAGATCACAGATAAAGGCATGTTTGTCTACAGATATCTTATATTTATGCATGAAGTATTAAATGAAACCTAATTTACTGCTGTTTGATGTCACTGAAGGAGAAGACAGTCTCTCCATAGTGGCAGTCTGTTGCTGAGGGTGGAGGTGCCATCAGTGATTTCTCCCTTTCTGTGATTTCCTCATTCCTGCAAGAAAGAAAGAACTTGGTCATTCCTACTATGCATTTATGTTATTTAATATATAATGTGCATAATGTTAAACACAGCTTGTAAAAATGGAAACATTGATAATTCACTATTTTTCAATGATTTTGATTTTCGTCTGCTTACCAAGGCTGCAAAAATGTAGTAAAAGCAGTAATTTTACGAAATATTATTACAAATTAAAATTACTGTTTTCTATTTTCATGTCATTTATCCTGTAATCATTACTCCAGTCTTCAGTGTCACATGATCCTTCAGAAATCATTCTAATATGTTGATTTGATGCTCAGGTAAAAAATTATTATTATTATTATTATTATTATTATTATCATCAATGTTGAAAACAGTTGTGCTGCTTGACATTTTTGTATTTTTTTTTTTTTTTATGAATAGAAAATTAAATGAACAGCATTTATTTTCATTTATTAAATAGAAAACTTCATTATAATTATCATCACTGTCACTTCTGAAATAAATGCAGCCTTATTGAGCATAAGACAGTTCTTTCAAAAACATAAAAACATTGTAATGTTTCCAAACTTTTGACAGGTACTGCAATTATAAAGTTGCAGTTGTATTTTTATTAACTAATATTAACAAAAATTAATAAATACCATAACAAATGTAATGATCACTGTTAATGTTAGTTCATGAATTAACTAATGTTCACTGATGGGACTGTACTTTAAAGTGTTTTTGCAAAGCTGAAGTATTGACCTGAATTTGATGAGGTTGGTGTAGCAGAGAGGAGGAATGATCAAAGTCAGCGCCAGTTTCCAGAGCTCAGTTCCTCTTTCCATGTCACCCCACCAGATCTGAGACAGAAGCGACTAAATAAAAAAAAAAAAAAAAAAAATGTAAATAAATAAAAATCTTATTATTGACTGTTTGCATGTTAACAGACCTGTACTCCATCATGGCTGAAGAAAACACGGGCGTCAGCGGCCATGGCCATCTTCAGACAGGTGGCATCACCCCACATATTAGACTTGCGAATCAGTAGCTTATAGGAATCACTTGCTTTGGTTTGGTAGCACATGCTAAACACATCTGTTAAAAAAATACAAGGAAGAAAACGGAGGGTTAAAACCTTCTTTTAATCGCTGGGTTTATATGATGGCAAGAACCAAATACTTTCAAGCATCACACCGTGAGCCATATTCTCCAACTTCATGGCCATCTCCTTCATGGAAATCTTGGCCTCCGACTCAATCCCCTGTTTAGAGAGCTCCCTCAACAGTTTACATCCTCCCAGAGCTGTCAGAACCGACTCGCCGCACTGAGAGAGAAGATAAATAAGTAAAATTCAATTGGTCATTTTAAATGCTAAAAGTGAATTTAGGCATCACAACATTATAAATATACAAATAAAAAACATAGTTTCAAAGCATTACAGAAAATCATGATGTTGATGTTTATAATATCTTAATATCTTCATGCCTTATAGTTGCATATAGCAATGATTTTGGGAAATTTTTGACAAATTTTGGGACAATACCAGCAATCAAGCAATTACTATTTGCTACATAGCATCGCCGTTGTAGGTAAACGGATAAAGTTGGACATACTTTTATATTCAACAATATATAAAGAGCTGGCCTGGGCGATAATATATTTACATTTTATGATAATAAAAGTCAAGCAGTTGAGATTTGCTATATATTATAAATTGCTTTATGTGAGTTTACTGTATATATGCAGGTAAAGTTAGATATCCTACTTTAAATTAACTATTTGCAGAACTGTGTGATAATGCAATTTGCGACATTATAAACAATCACAAAGCCGAAAGGGTACAGTATAAAAGGTATATATTCAGTGTATTTGTGTATATTTTGATGCATTAAAAGCCGGGCGGTGAAAACTTCACAACTTCAAATTTTTCTTCCGGGAAACATGCAAGTATCTTCTGTTGCTTCTGAAGGGCAGTACTAAATGAAAAACAATGATATTTAAATAAAATAATAAACATTTTGACATCATCTTCCTGTTCACCCCTGACTCTTAATGCTTAGTGTTTCCTTCTGGAGCATCATTGAATGTTTGAACCTTTTTTAATAGTTGTATTTGAGTCCCTCAATTGTCCTCAGTGTGAAAAGACAGATCTCAAAATCATACAGTCACTGCTGGAAAGGGTTCAAATATGCAAAAAATGCTTGAAAACTGAAGAATCTGCAGGAACTGGAGGATTTTTTCTGAAGAACAGAGCTCAGTTTAACTGCTCAGAACAAACAAGAGACTCATGAACAACCATCACAAAACATAAAAATGGATCATCAGGTAACCACACACAGTATTGAGAATCAATGGTTCACATACTTAAGAATGGGGTTATTTTAATAAATTCAGCTATTTTTTTTGTCTTGTGAACTAAATGTAAACATCTTTTATGTATAATATCTTACTCAGGACAGTACTAAATAAAAAAAATAACATGCACTTTGCATGATCTCTCTTATTTTGTTAAAATTATTCACATTTTCACAGATTCTGCAAGTGGTTCACATACTTTTTCATGCAAAAAGTTCTGTCTGGTTCTTGAAATCAGCTGTGCTGATATAAATTGCTCAATATTGCTCATATTAGTTAATGGGTGAATATTAACTAAGTGAGCGTTGAAAGAGAGCACATGTAATCTAAATATAAAAATAGGGGAAATGAGTATGAACAATTAAATACCCAATATGACTAATAAAGACAAAACATATAATCTCTAATATTGTTCCATAAATGATACATTGTGTATCCCTACAATTATGACAATAACCCATCAAAATCATGTTACCATTTCCCAGCAGAAGATGGCCATCTCACTGTGGTTCTGCAGCACTGCCCAGATGAAGAGACATAACCACGGGTGCTTACAAAAGTTCTTCCGATAGCTACAATCCCCCTGCAGGACCTGGCATGCTTTCTGTAGGGTGGAATTTAAAAACATTTTATATTTGGGGACTGAGCAGACAAGAAAAATTAATAGACAGAATTAAATTCTAAGCTACTAGGTACTAAGTCTGGTACCTTAAAAGCTTTTCTTTTGGTTAAATTTGCATCCACATTGAGTACAGACTTGTAGAAAGGCTGGCATACCTCCCCTAACAGATTCTCCAGCAGTTGGGACACCTTGGGACGAGAAATCGGTGAAATTTACAACAGTGCATATTTATAGTTTTCAGTAACATGATTGGCGGGCAAAACATCTGTAGAACAGCAGCACAGGCCGCTCGATTTTGCTTTGGTTTCAATCAAATATTTAGTATATTTAGTAAACACAAATATTAATAACACATCTCAAAAGAAGAAAAACAAAGGAATGTGAAAAAACTTCACGTTTTGGGCACTTGGATCCATATACAACCATCTCATCACAGTATTTACTTAAAAAAAAAAAACAGTGGGACAGTCTAAAATGCTTAATGTACTAAGACAGTGATTTTAAAAGATCAAATTCAGTATACATCTTATTGATGATGCATAAGAATAAGTATATAAACCCAGAATATGAACAATAAATTTCATGTTATGCATTTTCTTTATAATAGTTTCACTCTTGGCAAAAACTTGGTCCTTGTGGGATTACAAATTTAAGAATCTTTTTAAAATCTGCGGATCCTATGTCCTGACATAACATCAAATGAAATACTAAGGTGAAGTACATTGTATTTAGCATTTTAAGGTTAAAATGATATCAGATGAACGATTCTGATAAGCAAAGTTTCCAGCAAAAGTTTTCTGCCAGATCCTGTTCTCTTTATTGTATGTCTAAATGAGTCTGATTACTGAAAATCTCACCTTTTATTTTTAATGGCTCTTGGAGCCCCTGTCCCATTTATTGAATAGTTATGCTGATTGGATTAGGACTTGCGACACTGTAGAATCTGGGACGGGTTCCTATACCTGGATATTTCATTTTTTTCTATGCTTTGTTTAAGGTCATCAGCCCAGTGCTTTGTCTCTATTTCTAAGCACTGCCCCCTAAAATGTATATAAACTACAATGTACACTGCCTTACACTGCCAATGTACACTTGATGACTGCAGCTACCAACAGCACATGTTCTCAATAAAGAATTTGCTGAAGATACATCCAAGTCTCCTGGTCTTCGCTTCTGAGATTTCCAACATCCTCAAGTATCACGGTCTTAAAGGAATAGCTGACCCAAAAATGAAAATTCTGTTATCATTTACTCACCCTGAAGTTGTTCCAAACCTGTAGGAGTTTCTTTCTTCTGTTGAACACAAAAGAAGGTATTTTGAAGAATGTCAGTAACCAAACAGTTGCTGGGCCCCATTGACTTCAATAATACTATGGAAGCCATTGGGGGCCCTTTAACTGTTTGGTTACCCATGTGTTCAGTGGAAGAAAAACTCACGCAGGTTTGAAACAACTTGAGGCTGAGTAAATGACTACATTTTTGGGTGAAATATCCCAGTAATGCATTAAGCCACATGAGCATTTTCTTTATAATAGTTTTCAATGGGAAAATGCTTAACATGTTAGTTAGAGCTTTGCGTTCATATTCTGGGCTCATGTGCTTGCCTGTAGTTTTTGTACTAAAACAGCAATATTTAAAAGACCAAAATTCAGTATATACCTTATTGATTAAACATATAGTAACTATATGTTTTATCAATAAGGTATATACTGAATATTGGTCTTTTAATATTGCTGTTTTAGTACAAAAGTACAATACTGGTAAGAATAACTGGCAAGGGAAATCCTTGTTATGCTCTCCAGTGGGTGTTCTTATAGGGGTGTGACAGACCAATTAATCTGCAAATATTTGTCTGATAATTTCCAGATCTCACCTCATAAAGGCTAATGCGGCATTTATTATCATGGCTGAACTCGTTCTTGCGCTCATTCACGATCTGCTTCAGCAGTTTGCCGGCCTGGCAGTTGACAGAGATGGAGTCGTAAAGATCCTCCAGTTGGCCGTAAGTCAGGTAGCTCAAAATGTTCAGACCATGGTCAATGAAGAGACGCACAAACTGTGGTTTATTGTTCATCAGCACGTCAGTCATGGAATCTTTCAGATCATCGTACTGCATGTTGCAAGATAGAAATACCAGGTTATCACCACATACCACAAAAAACATTTATTTGATCAAAAATACAGCAAAACAGTAATATTGTGAAATATTAGCCTATTACTATTTAAGATAACCTTTCTATTTTAATGTATTTTAATGTAATTTATTCCTGTAATGGCAAAGCTGAATTTTCATTACTCCAGAAAGATCCTTCAGAAATCATTCTAATATGCTAAAAAAAAAAAAAAAAAAAAAAAAAAAAAAAACTCACTGACCCCAAAGTTTTGAATTTGAACAGTAGTGTGTATAAAAATTTGGTTTTACTTTAGATTAGGGTCCAATTCTATTAAAGAGTTAGTTCACCCAAAAGTGAAAATTCTGTCATTAATTACTCAACCTCATGTCGTTCCACACCCGCATGACTTTCATTCATCTTCAGAAGACAAATTAAGATACACTTTATTGCCAAAAGTACTGGGACACCACTCCAAATCATTGAACCTTCAGATTAGCTCAAGAACAGTGTGTAGAAAGCTTCATGGAATGGGTTTCCATGGCCGAGCAGCTGCATCCAAGCCTTACATCAAGTGCAATGCAAAGCATCAGATGCAGTGGTGTAAAGCACATCGCCACTGGACTATAGAGCAGTGGAGACATACTCTCTGGAGTGACCAATCACAGTTCTCTGTCTGGCAATCCGACGAGCGAGTCTGGGTTTGGCGGTTGCCAGGAGAACGGTACTTGGATTGTGCATTTTTTTTTTCTCGTTGCTTCATAACATTAAGGTTGAACCATCGTAGCCACATGAACTGTTTTCAATATGTTGTTAGTAGCTTTCTGGGCATCTGAAAATCTAAGTTACCTTGCTCTCAATGCAGGCCTCATGAGCCATCGGATTTCATCAAAAATATCTTAATTTGTGTTCAGAAGATGAGCCTTAAGCGTGTGGAATGACATGAGGGCGAGTAATTAAAGACAGAATTTTCATTTTTGGGTGAACTAACCCTTTAGCTATGACTTTTGCCTCAAACTACTAATTACTGCTCATAAATAGTTAGTAAGGTAGTCATTAAGTTTAGGTATTGGGCAGGATTAAGGGATGTAGAATATAGTCATGCAGAATAAGGCATTAATAAGTGCTTTAGAAGTACTAATAAACAGCCAATATCCTAGTAATTATGCATGTTAATAAGCAACTTGTTAATAGTGAGAATTGAACCCTGAACTAAGGCGTTGACAAAAATTTTATCCCTCCTTTAGATATTTAAATTTTTTTCCATTTACATGTATGCATTTTTCAGACACTTTTATCCAAAGCAACATAATATTATACATTTAATAAGTTCAAGCATTCCCTGGGAATCAAATGACCTTGGCTTTTTTAATGCTGTACTGTTTAAAGTACAGGAACACTCGACAACTTTCCCTAGTTTAAAAGATAATTCATTTTTCCCACAATCCTCTACCTTCCAGTCGATGTTTCCATTGAAGAGTTCACTCTTGGCAATGTCCACTCTGTTCCATGTTACAGCAAGCCTCAACTCATCAGTATAGGGATTAGTACCACCCGTAACGTGTTTTTTACTCGCTAACACACACAGCAAAAATGATATACAGAAAAAGATTTAAGAAATATTATACACGCCATAGGTCCGAGATGTACAAACACTGTAATAAACAGTTTAAAATTTACCTTGAACAAGCACTTTAAGCATCACAGTGTCAAAATCATCTGATCCTTCCTGTTCTGCGTTATAAATGGAGATGAGGTCTTTGTTTTGGTAGACGCTTAAAACCTTTCAGGTACCAGCCAAGAAACAAGAAGAAGAAAAGAAAAAAAAACTTAAGTACTTTCATGTTATATGATCGAGTAAAGAGTGTGACATTTACCTCATCAACAAGTTTGTCCATCTCTTGCTCTGAAGGAAAATATTTCATTATTTTCTCTGCCAATCGTTCTCTAAGTTCCATGTTGTGAGTCCCTTCCTCCTTCTCTGCTCCTCCAGTTGAGGTCATCGGTGCAGATTGTACGTTCTCCACGATGTCGCACACAAGATTGGCAAGCCCCCCCGAACCAGCCAGGACCAACCAGGGCATTGAATTCTTCAGAGAGATATCTAATACCTGAAATTAAGAAGCATCGTAAGAGAGAACAAAGAGATGGGACCGAGGACATTTGGCATGTAATTAAACCGGAATCTGCTCACCTCCAGCATTGATGCTTCTCCAGATATCAGCATATTCAGAACAGGAATGTCAATGCTTGCACTGTCTGCACATGAGATGATGTATTTCAGCAAGTGCATAAAATTCAATTCAATTCAATTTATTGTCACTGAGCCAAAGTCCGAAGACAAAGCCAATGAAAGACAGTTAATATCCAACAAGGATGCAGAATAAAATAGCAATTGTTTCACGTAGAAAAATTAAAAATACAGTTAGATGAATACACTATATAAATAAGTCACATGAACACCGGAAGGTGTTCAACTGATGCTAAAAGCAGAGAATAAGTGCTACTAAAAATAATGCGGAATGGTAATAGTGTCTCAGGGCTGAGAGTTCAGCAGAGTCACAGTCTCATGAAAGAAACTCTTCCTGAGCCTGCTGGTATGGGACCGTAAACTTCTGAACTGTCTGCTCAATGGAAGAAGAGAGAAAAAAACATGGTTAGGATGAGGTTCATACCATACTGAGATGCAGTTGGTTAATATGCTCTGGATAGTACAGCGATAAAAGTCAACAAATATCTTGGGACAAAGCTGAGCTTTCTTAAGGCTCCGCAAGAAATAAAGCAACTGTTGTGCTTTCTTGTAGATTTTGGAGGTATTTAGGGACCAGGTAAAGTCATCAGAGATGTAAACCCCCCAGAAACTTGAAACTAGAGACACGTTCCACTGTGACTCCATTGATGTGAATGGGGGCATGTGCCTGACTCTGAGTTCACCCAAAGTCCACAATGATCTCTTTGGTCTTCTGGGTGTTGAGTACTAAGTTATTATCATCACACCACCCAATCATGCACTGAACCTCAGCTCTATAGGCTGTCTCATCATTCCCTCTGATCAGGCCAACCACTGTAGTATCATCAGCAAATTTGATAATGGTGTTTGAATCATATGCAGCAACACAATCATGAGTGAAGAGAGAATATAAAAGAGGACTCAATGCACAGCCTTGTGGCAAACCAGTGTGCATGATGAGAGTGGAAGACAAGAGGTTGTCGAGTGTCTGGTGTCTGTTAGTCAAAAAACCCAACATCCAATTGCAAAGTGAAGTGCTGATCCCCAACTAGCTAAGCTTAGAGACCAGCATCAAAGGATTCAACTGAACTGAACTGAAATCAACAAACAGAATTCTTACATAAGAATTGAGACTGTCCAGATGGGTCAGAGCAGAATGAAGTGCAGTGGAGATGGCGTCCTCCGTTGACCTGTTTGTACGGTAGACATACTGGTGAGAATCCAGGGCTGTGGGAAGACTGGCACTCAAATGTGGTAAAACCAGTCTCTCAAAGCACTTAGCAATGATAGGGGTAAGTGCTACTGGGCGCAAGTCGTTCAAGGCTGATGCAGTAGAATGCTTTGACACTGGTATAATAGTGGCGGCCTTAAAGCAGGAAGGGACAACTTCCTGAGACAGAGATATATTGAAAATATCAGTAAGACACCCGACAGCTGCTCTGCACAGACTCTGAGCACACGCCCAGGTATTCCATCCGGGCCTGCTGCTTTCCTTACATCCACCTTGCTCAAGGTATTGTAAACTTCGGTAGAGGAAAGTGAAAGATCACCACACCACTTTTGATGTAGTCTCTTTATTACACTGGTCAAAGTGAGCATAAAAGTGATTAAACTGGTCAGGCATAGTGGCAGTACAGGACTGAGGCACTGGACTAGTTGTTGTAAAGAATGAATACCTTGCCACATATGTCGGGGGTCTGAAGATACAAAATGATCTTCGATCCGGTGTTTGTAGGTGTGTTTGGCTTTGTTAATACCCCTCCTGAGATTGGCCCTGTAAGCATCTTGGACACCGGACCGGAAAGCATAATCTCTGGCTTAACCTTATAAGCATCAGCAACATTAGTGTAGACATGGTCCAAAATTGTATGTCCTATTGTTGAACATGAGACATTCTGATGGAATTTAGGAAGCATTATAAGAAATTGTAGTCTGCCTCGACCCAGACTCCACTCCAAGTATATTTTAGAGTGAGCTCATCCCCAAAATGGCTTAATTATCATAGAGAAGAAGAAAGTCAACTGGTATATTGTTTATGTACCATTTGATTGATCAAATCCTAAGCAAATGATAATCAATTGTAGAATGGGAATGGGTGTGGGACACAGAGAACCATTTCAGACAATGAGGTGTCACAACTTCATTAACATACAGACCACAGCTGGTAAAACATGAGAAATTCATTTACATGAAGAGTGGTAAACTGTAAACAGGATAAAAGGTTTGAGATTTGGATGTTCTGGGTTCATTCCGACTCCGATGAACCCAAGGTGCTACGTGTACTTTGTCAATGCTACGCTGCAATAAACTTCTTCATCGAGATCTTCAACGTCCTCGTAATTTTTTCTTACACATACTACATAAGTTGCAATTATTGAAGTCCCCAGCAACAATAAAGTATAAAGTATAAAGTCCTTGTTATTTTTTTTTACATGGATTTTAATATAACATATTCATTGATTATCATTAATATTTCAGTTCTCTGAATCACATGACATTAGCCTTTAATACTTAAAGTCCCTGTAAAGTCATTTTAAAGTATGTGTTCTCAGTTTGTCACGCCACAGAAAAATGTGTTATTAACCACGCAGCCAAATTTGAATGATTAAAAAAAATCTGTAAGTAAATGAAATAAGTTATCAAAATCTCGAAAAAAAAAGGCAGCGCTCTCTGCTCTCAAACACTGGGGCTGTGTCCGCTGTCGGCGCTGAAACCACACCCACTCGCGAGAGCTGCCGTCTCAACTTGTCTAATGAGTCAAACATACTGGTGCATATAAACAAAAGAATCACGTTAGAGGGTTGCACTTTTTAGTAGAGTTACTGTGGACTACCTACTAATTATGACATAAGCACACACAACAACTTGCACTCATTGGGCACATACTGCCGGACTGTTGTCGAGTCGACAAATGACGGTGCCGCGAGACGGGAGGATGAAGGCCGGGATGGGAGAGACTCTGTCCGACCCCATATATCATCGGTTATCGTCGGGATGGTATGAAGGCCGAGGCGGGAGGGGGGGCCGAGGTCTGTTCAGTCACATTTACCAAAAACAGCGGATTATTTGTGAATCCCAGCTGTCTGATGAAAGTTTGTAAAATTATCCGGTGTATCACTTTAGAATTGAGACCGAGCATATTGTATATTATAAAAAACATGTAATATGCATTTGCGTGACAAAGGCATTACTAGCTAAATGTGCAAAGGGCTGTATAACTAATGACACTCTAGATTGAGCGAGTGAACCGCTGTAGAGGCAGCGCGTCATCGACAGTTATATAGTGTTAGGGGAGGGACTATGCTCGGGGGACGATGTGCGTCATCAGACCCCCGTTATAGCGCCGCCCAAAAAATCCTGAGCAGAGACTTGGTGAAAAACTGTTTAATGCTCTAACTTCACAATTAAGCATTACACAATTCACAGACTTTGTAATGTGTTTCAGCAATACATTTGTAACATTTATAAAGTGTTTAGAAAGAATTCTCAGAATTGACTTTACAAGGATTTTAAAGGATTAGTTCACTTTCAAATAAATTACCCCAAGCTTTATTCACCCCCAAGCCATCCTAGGTGTATATGACTTTCTTCTTTCTGATGAACACAATCAGAGATCTATTAATAAATATCCTGGCACATCCAAGCTTTATAATGGCAGTGAGCAAGACCAATGAGTAGGATTTTATTTTGTACCTGTACGCTGACGTGAAATGTAATCCTCCAGACGGGCTCTGAAGCCGAAATCACCACCGTTACGCCCTATGGTCCCATCATCCACCAGAAGAAAAGCCTTGTAGCTATTGTCCAGAGAGCAAGAGTTGCGCGCTGTGTTTTTGACAAAATACTTTGCGGGGAAACTTCCCTAAAAGAAAGAGAGAGACATTGTTGTTCTGAAAGACTGTAAACCATATGCAAATGCAATGTGCAATGCTAGTTTATCTTTTTATATCCATTTATGCAATACACAGCATGTAGACTCTGAACAGTATGCTTTTTTTTTGGTATGCATAAAATGTCCAAGTGGCCTAGTGACTTCCATCTGCAGTATATGAACAGACACAGAAGTGAAGGAGATATCAACCACAATGTGTAATATGATTTAAATGTACTGTTAATAATTAAAAACAAAAAAACTCAAATTTCTAGAATAATATAAATTAACCTCCTAATTTATTTAAACGTAACATAAAAAAATATTAAACATTTTACAATTAATAATACATTGATAAAAATTGTTTACTCTTAAATATTTTATTCAACATTTAGATTTGGTTCTTGACTTTCAGCAATGTTCAAATAGTGCTTAATTCATTTTTGGAAATATATATTTTAATCTAAGATAAATACTAGTAGTATTTATTACTACAGTATATAGTAGTATATTTATAGTAGTATGCTAGTTTTGCACCATTCTCAGTAGAGTCCTGGTCAGATTTATTGGTAAATATGATCTAAGAAGGCTCTGATAATAAATCTGTAGTGTTAATCCTTTTGATCTTTCAAGAATTTCTTGTTTTTCTCTA
Organism: Chanodichthys erythropterus; assembly: GCF_024489055.1. Taxonomy (NCBI): domain Eukaryota; kingdom Metazoa; phylum Chordata; class Actinopteri; order Cypriniformes; family Xenocyprididae; genus Chanodichthys; species Chanodichthys erythropterus. The sequence goes on from NC_090239.1 coordinate 26,670,807, forward strand.
ATACATGTTGGCCACAATTATTGGTACACCTAGAAAATCTTAAAATATCTCTGATTTATTTATCATATTTACAGTTTTTAGCACACCAGGGTGACTAGAAAAGTGAAATTATTGAGCCATCAGTATAAATATGAGGAAGCAAAAAGGGTACACACAATGGGTAAAACCAAAGAATATCTAGTTCAGTCATGAAACTGCTGTGGGCTTCAGTTAATAAGAAATATATGATAGAACTTTTCAGTTTCTAAGCTATTTTATTGATCAATCACAGTGTCCACAATGCATTTCTGCACTACTGTGTGTGTGTGTGTGTGTGTTACTTTACAGCAGCAGAGCATTAGTTAATCTTTATTTTTTCTTACACAAAAAAAAAAAAAAAGCATCACTTCACTTCAGAAGGCCTTTATTAACCCCCTGAAGTCATATGGATTACTTTTATGATGGATGGATGGATGTGCTTTTTGGGCTTCAAAATCTAGGGTACCATTCACTCCCATTGTAAAGCTTGGTGCTGAATACTGAACCTGGATCATTTTTATCATAACTTTGATTATGTTTGGCTAAAAAGAAGAATGCCATATACACCTAGGATAGCTTGAGGGTGAGTAAATTATTGGATAATTTTTGGGTGAACTTTCCCCTTAATAAGTTCCAATAAACAGATCTGAACAGAACAGAATCTGCCTGGAAGAGGATGCGTGTCTGTCTATAAGGAAAACTCCACTTTTTTTGAAAATAGGCTAATTTTCCAACTCCCCTAGAGTTAAACAGTTGAGTTTTACCGTTTTTAAATCCATTCAGCCAATCTCTGGGGTCTGGCTGTACCACTTTTAGCATAGCTTAGCATAGTTCATTGAATCTGATGAGACTAAGGCCCTGTCCCAAATGGCGCACTTCATGTGGACTTGCGGTCTCGTGGACTCAAATTGCGCATGCTCGCCGAGTCTACGAGTCCGTAGGCCGTCCCATTCAGCATTTTAACACTCTGAAGTGTGCTCAGCAGTGCCCCCTTTGTACCCTTGAAGCGGTCTTCCGCGAAGCCCGCATAGAAGCAGGCTTCGCACACTTTAACTACCCAGGAATCCTTGCGAAATGCCAGTCAGACAACGGATGGGAGGAGATTTCGCTCAAGAGCATGACTGAGAAGAAAATATTTAAGTGTAGGTATCATTACTATTTTTATGACGTAGGTGTACATTTTACCAGTTGTTACCTACAGTTTATACAAACATTATGGTCATCAACCAGTTGTTGATATCTCAAACATTATAATAGCGCGTTGAATACGATCGCATTATGATTCATTAAATAAATAGAACTGAATGTCAGGGCTTTATGAGTCATATGTAAACCTAGTATTTATATTTAAACCTGTAAATTCATCTGAAACTCACGCAAATGTTTATTATGTGTTAAAAATCTTAGTTCAAACTGAACATTATGTATTATGACAACTGTATACATTATTTAAATAAGCATGTATATATTGTCTAATGCCCAGGTGGCATAAGCAAAAGCAGGCTGTGTAGTTGACATAGAGATAATATTTTGCAAAAGAAAAGAAACCTGTTCTCGATGAAATATTATAATATTTGTATAAGATATTTGTGATATTTATCTAATAAAGGGACTCATCTACTACGACGTCGGAGCGCAATGTGATTTCTCTGCATGGCAAGCAAACACAATGGTAAAAACAACAACCACAATAGGCAGCATATTCCCTGAACCTGCAGCTCCTGTCAAAAAACAACCGGAACGTTATTTCCGGCGTGACGATCGAGTCTGTGCCAAAAATACCTCTCAATGTGCCCTCGTGGACTCGCGCCAAGGGCCCTATAGGTCTGCACTACATGACGTCACCAAAGTGTGGACTCTGAGGAAGTCCACAAGTCCGGAGTGTGCCATTTGGGACAGGGCCCAATAGCATCTCGCTCAAAAATGACCAAAAAGTTTCAATATTTTCCCTATTTAAAATTTGACTCTTCTGTAGTTACATGGTGTACTAAAACCGACGGAAAATGAAAAGTTGCGATTTTCTAGGGCGATATGGCTAGGAACTGTACTCTCATTCCGGCGTAATAATCAAGGAACTTTGCTGCCATACTATGGGTGCAGCAGACGCAATGATATTACACACCACCTGTGACCCCCTGCTTGCACAGTGAGCATGCCTTTCAACCATGGAGACATTTGTGAGAGACGCTGCATAATATAATTGTGCTTGCTGCACTCATGGTATGGCAGCAAAGTTCCTTGCTAAGTTATGCTAAAAATGTGGTACCACCAGACCCGGAGATTGGCTAAATGTATTTGGAAATGGTAAAACTCAACTGTTTAACTCTAGGGGAGTTGGAAAATGAGGCTATTTTCAAAAAAAGTGTAGTGTTCCTATAACACACAGTGAGGAGGATAGTTTCAGTGACCAAAGACTTTCCAAGGATCATAGCTGGAGAATTGCAGAAATTAGTTAAGTCTTGTGGTCAGGAAAAAAAAGTCACTACAAGTTGTTTGAAAAGGAAAAAATACACTTTGCAAGAAAAATCTTTTGCTCTCATTCAGAAACAAACTCCAGCATATTCAATTGCCAGACACCACTGGAACTTCAAACAGGACCGTTTTCTAAAAGAGCTTTTTGGCAGTGAACCCATGAGATGGGTTTGGTGCACAGAGGGATAAAAAGTACCTCATTTGTATGATTAAATATCACTGAAAAGCCACGCAATATCGCATTCATATCGCAGATGAATCGCCTTCGATAATGAGCGCGATATTGCATGGCTTGTCAGTGATCTACGGCTCTGTATATTAAATGGCGCTCCATTTGAAAGCAGATGATGGTGATTTAGCGGTAATCAGGGAACCGGCTTTACTGACAAAATGCGCATGCGATATATCGCCCAGCCCTACTGCTAGATCTTTAATGTTGTGGGCCTGCCAGAGGTCTTGGACATCTTGTTGAGATACATGACGTCATGGATTTGACAGCCTCTGCTAAAAATCTAGGGCCATGGTTGGATCTTCCATCAAGAAGATTAAAATCAACACAAAAAAAATGGGTCACTGGGCACTGATCTCGTCAGGTGTTCTACAACCTCACCAGGCATTGTAGGAGAAGATTTAGATTAAGAGCGGTTGTCTTGGCAAAACGAGGTTGCAAAAAAGTATTGAATAAAAGGGTGCCAATAATTGTGGCTATTGTGCATTGGAGAAAACATTTCACAATGAGATTTTCCACACATTTTCAATTGTTTTACTTCAATGAAAGGTTCGATTTTTGTGATTTAAAAAAAAAAAAATAAAAACATCAAAAGAGACAGTTGTGTTACCTCAGAGTTGACAAGCTGTTGGCGATTTTCTACCAGGCCCCAGGGAGCGATGCCAATGAGTACCACTTTACTGAGAGTGACAGATGATGTTGCGGTGGCATAATCTCTCACAGCTTCTCCTATACACCTGCCGAGGCCTTCCCTCAACCCCCCGCTTATGATCCATGCTCCTATACATAAGCAACATCCAAAATTTACTTTTTTTGGTAATCGGACAGTTGATGGTAGCCACTGACCTCCATAGTAGGAAAAAAATAATATGGAAGTCAATGGCTACCGTCAACTGTCAGGTTGCCAACATTCTTTAAGATAACTTTTTTTATGTTCAACAGAAGAAAGAAATTCATACAGGTTTGGAACAGGTTAAAGGTGAGTGAATGATGACAAAAGTTATATTTTTGGGTGAACTATCCTTTTAAATTGCATTGTGCATTATTTTATTTAGAGAAATGTAAAAGAAAAAAATTGACTATATACACACACAGAAGAACTTGCTGGGCAACTTTCCTGACATAAACCAGGTTGATGAAATAATTAGTCCTGCATGAATTTGTGTCCTGGTAACTGGGCCTCTGATGACTTGCATTTATTTACTTTCACAAGTATTATTCATATTCATACTGCTTGCATCCTGACAGTTCACAATAGAAGACACAATGACAGCTGAAGTTTGCTCATGTCACTGTGGTCATGCACTTCTGTTTCTCATTGATCGTTTCAGGTATGACATTTACTGTACAAACAAAGAGTCACATGGCATAACCTGGCAAACCTTTTCATAAATAAGAGGGCATTTATGCTGAAAATTTACAGCCTGGCAATAAATCAAATGTTCTACTCAGATATTACAACTTTTCAACACATTTGTGAAAGTAACATAATGGAAACATTTGAATAGCATGGAAATGTATGAAAAACAATGAGATGTGTGAGGAGAGAAGAAGATACCTGTGCTCTGTGCAGCTTTAACCAGCCCCTGTCTCAGCACCTCTCGCACCCAGGTCTTGACCTCTGACCTTTTCTCACCACCAAACACTGACACCACCAGGTTGGGATGTGCCAGTTTCCAGCGTTCTCTCATGATATTGAAGACCTTGGAAGGATCCGTGGTGCTGGAGAGACGCAAAAACTGGGATAAAGAGAAGGCGAGTGAGATGAAAACAGGACTCAAAGGTGAAAAGAAATTTTAAGTTACAAAAACAAGGTATTGATTTGTTAAATATGGTTGTTTCTTCAACTATGGGCAATTTTTATGTCCCAAGGATTGATTGCTATTAAAACCTTTTTTTTTTGTAATATGAAGACCAAATTTAGGGGTAAGTTTCCATGAGAATGATGTACAAAAAAATCGAAAAGTTTTTCCCTTTACTTTTTTACATACAGACGACACCATTATCAAAACAATCCACATTCACAAGGATCCGCAAAAATGTCACTTTGTAAAGAAACACTACGCAACTATAGACTGAACATGTAATATGCATGTGCATGATGTCACAGTTTTTACAAATTTGCGTTTTTGTAGTTCGCACTAAGACAAGTTTGTAATTTTTATTTATCAAATACATAATTATTTAATATCATTTATTATGAACAAAAAGTGAAAACGTGAGCAATTTCAATAATTATAAAGAGAAGGGGTGTTAGAACAAAACAGCAATCAAATGTGAAAACAAAAACAAACTACTAATTTGTGGCATGGTTGTTTTTTCAAGGTACTGGCATTTTTTTATGTGCCAGGGGTTGATTTTTTATTAAAAATTTTGTGTTATATGAAGGCTTAATTAAAATTGTACACCACTAACAATGATTATTTTTATTGTTATGCTTTTAAAATGCTTTTTTAATATTAATTATTCCAAACAAAAAGTGAAAACAAATTCTAAAGAGAAGGGCAGTGTGATCAAAACAGGAATTTTGTTTCATGAGGGTCAAATTAAAACTGTACACTTTTTACCATAATTATTGCTGCTTCTTTTACAATGCTTTTTATGTAAAGATTTTATTATTTTACCCTTGTCAGAGACCCAAAGATTCCATCATAAAATATTATTCAATTTTAATTATTCTAAACAAAAAGTAAAATGAACAAACCATTTTAATATTAAGTGAAAGATTTTTTTTTAGTTTTTGTTCAAATTTTTACCCCCAAAAGTTAGTGTTCCTATTTACCAAAGTGTAGAAGCCGTTCAGTGAAGACGAGTGTGAATTCCAATGCGACGCTTTTAGTTTTTACAATGAAAGAATGCGTGCGTGGTAAGTAGCTAAACATTTATTATCTGACAACTGTTTTAAGATTGATACATTTAAAGGGATAATTCACCCAAAAGGAACCCAAAATGGAAGTCAATGGTGCCCCAAAGTGGCCTGGTTACAAATTTTCTTCAAAATATCTTTGTTTGTGTTCAGCAGAAAAAAGACATTTATACAAGTTTGGAACAACCTGAGGGTGAGTAAACGATGACAGAATTTTCATTTTTGGGTGAACTATCCCTTTAACGACCCAAAGTAACATACAGTGATACAAACTACTCAACTTTATGTAATGTCTCCATTTTGAATTGAAAATATGCTATCATTTAAATGATGTCATTCATAATTGAATGTGATGAGACAAGAGACCATTTTGTTACATATTAGACAAACAAGAGTGAATGTGTGGAATTTTAAATAAAATATTATTTGCAAAGAGTTTAAATTACTTCACATCTAAAGACTATAATTAGACCTTTATTTCTTCTTTATTCCCTTAAATCCCTTTTAATCCATTAATTTATTTAAATAAAACTACACCCGCTCTCTACCCCCCTCCCAAATGTTCAAAAAATGATTATGGCCTTGATAATACATTTATAACTCAGGGAGCTCATATACGACTCAGCCCCAATGGAGAGGAACTCACATAGCTGTGTCTCTTGCCGGCCCCAGCGAACTCCAGCTCTCCAAAGGCATCTGTGGGCTGTTCGCAGGAGTGTTGTGTGCTGTCCCAGTGACTGACGATGGCTGTGCTGAAGTTATCGCCCAAGGCACCTGAGGGGTGCGTGTCTCGCATGGACCCACACTGACACAGACCGCCATTGCTACAAAACAACAGACGGAGGATCAGTCCTACAGAGGGAATCTAACACAAGAGATACTGAATACTCACCAAGTCAGATATCTTACCTGAAAGAGTCCTCCACAAATGTTGTGCACACTCTCTTTTTAAACAAATCTGGAATCCAGCTCTAAAATTAAAAACAGAAATCACTTTTAAATAATGCATAGCTACTGTATAACTGTGGTCTTGGACTTACAGTGACACTGTCAACAAGTTAGCAAGATAAAGGTAGTATATTAAACATCATGTGATCTATTGAAGATAAAATACTGAGTGCAACTTTATCTTATCTAATGCTTTTTTGCTCAAGGAAGGTCAGAATGAGAATCAATCACAAAGCTAGGGTATATGGCTCACTTTACCCCAACACCTCTTGTAATTTCATCATTAGATCCCCACCCATCCCTTTCATCAGGAAAGCAAGACAGACCAGTTTACCTTTACAGTACCTCATCACTTATTTAGATCATAACTTGTAGGCTTTGCGTTTAGTTTTCCCATTACATTGTTTGGTGCACCCACTAAGAACACTCATAGTCTTCTTCTAACTAAGAATTTTATTGCAACTTTGATTGAAATTATAATTTATTGATAATTTAGATTAACCTCATGTTGCTCCAAGGTGACCGTAAATCACCATATAAAGCATCTGCCTGCAAATTACGGCTTACTATGTACTTTCTTAGATATATACATCTGAACACGAAGACAATATTTAAAACTACACTATAAAATTCAAACTGCTAAGAATACATTTATTTGAATATATGTAATGGTGGCATTTTGTTCTTTTATGGATTACATTGATTTGAATTAAATACTGACGTAGTAACTGGAAATTATACTCTGAAATCTCATAAAATTATGAAATAACCATTTATAATGTTTCTTTTTTACATCTACATTTTACAGCTTATATGTCTCTTTACATATATATGGAAACATATATACATATTTGACCTAGCTATATGTGTAAACTAGGGGGTTAATATAAGTACAAAGTTAATATAAAAGCAAAACACAAATAACTTCCATAAAATACTTGTTCTTAAAAAAAAGACAACATATTGCACTGTAACATGAACACTGCTACAAGTATGACCAATAATAACACGATAGGAGCAGCACATGACAATCACACGTGCACAGTCTTGTTTGAAGAAACTCCCTGCAGTCCTGCTCATAGCCAACATTAAATCGAAACGATACTGAGTGCATGCAGTAGGTCTTTAAGAACATAATATATGACCAACAAACATCTGAAGCGTGTTTGTAACGATACAAAATCAAGAGGTGCTTCTGTTGTAGCTTTCTGACAGACCTACCAGATCTGTTTTCGGCATCGCAGTCACTCCACCGTGTTCAATGTCCTTTTCATTCATCTTGGTTTGTTTATGGACTTTATGAAGTCGCTGTTTGTAGGAAGTTCCACTTCAAAGCGTTCTGTAGCAGCACGTAACGTCCATTCCACCCGTGAACGAGGAAGTCAGGGAACTCTCTAGTCGGTTTACCTGAGAAAACAGGTGTAACCAGCGCGCGCAGGGTGTGGCTACAGAGGAGAGGGTGGAAGAGGCACGCCACGCGAGCGTGTGTGGGAAAAAGACTAGACTAGCTTTGAGGCGACAGATAATGATCATTGCTTACTTGAATCAAAATCCGGTTTATTGTTCGCTACACAAAGGATTTGTTTAGGTAGGCTGTTCCAAATATCACCGTCAACAAAATACCAGATTATAGTTGTTATATTCGCTCATTATATAAGAGATAAATTTTCCTTGTTATCTCAATGGCAAAAAGTGTACCAATTTACCCTAATCATGATTTCTTGTACTACGGAACTACAGGCAAACCCAGGCCTTTTTTTTATATTTTTACTAGTGGGTGCAGGACACCATAATTAATTTATGTGTCATTTAAGTGAGAATAGCAAAATAAAGTAAACTGTGACATATTATACCCAAAAAATCTCTACAGTGGACTACCAGTAAAACATTTGGAACCAAAAATTATTCAGACACTTTGACCGGACCATGTTTTGCTTAATTGTTATCTGACATAATTAAGTTTTTTTTTTTTTTCCTGACACAGTTTAAATCTGAGAACTTGTCATATTGTATTACCATTTTTTTTAAATTATAGTGAATAAACTGTATTAATGAATGAAATGTTCAAGGTGTCTGAATAAATTTTGGTTTGACTGTAAATGCAATTTTGATCTGGTGGTAACCTCGTTCTTTCAGTAATATGTAAAACTGGAAAATTTAATATATATATATATATATATATATATATATATATATATATATATATATATATATATAAATCATAGTTTATTATATATATATATATATATATATATATATATATATATAAAATGAAATGAAAAATTGCATATTAAATATACATTTAATAGCTATTAAAGTACAAACTGCTTTTGCTCCATGCTGAAAGACATTTTACCCTAAATGTAAGATAAAAGGTCCCCCTCATCACCTAGTTTTAAATTATATATATATATATATATATATATATATATATATATATATATATATATATATATATATATATATATATATATATATTCTATTTTATTTATTGATTATTGATTGATTTTATTCAAATATGACAAATATTTTGAGTACCAACATATTTAATGATCAAAAAATATTTATTTTTACTGAATATCGCAATATTCAGAAATGTGTGTTATTTGATTGTCAGATATTTTGGTTCTCAAAATTTTGGCTTATTTTCGTATAAAGCCCCATTGTACCCTTCATATTCACAAGAGCAAAATAAATATGTCAAATGATGCTACACTATGTTGTACAACACAAATAATAAACCATAAAGTTTTTTTCTGCCTGTTCTTTATTCATTTTAGTACATTTGTCACCTTTATATACAATTTTTAAATAGAATACATACAACTTTTTTTACAATAAGCAGCCTAAACAACGTCTATAAAAGAAAGTTAATTAGTTAATATAATATAAAGAACGGTTAACATATATATATATATACATACACATACACATATATATATATATATACATATATATATATATATATATATATATATACACATTATATATATATATATATATATATATATATATATACACATTATATATATATATATATATATATATATATATATATATATACACATTATATATATATATATATATATATATATATATATATATATATATACACATTATATATATATATATATATATATATATATATATATATATATATATATATATATATATATATATATATATATATATATATATATATATATATATATATATATATATATATATATATATATATATATATATATAATTAGCCATATCCTGATCAGTACCAGTCAAATTCATTCTGTCCTTTGATGAATGAGCAGAAGCTCGTCTGGGATATATATTCTTAGCGTCCATATCCTGTTGGTTCATTTGCCTTTTTGGATTAGTCTTTTCCCGTACTCTGACCCATTCGGTATAATTTGCCGGCCAGGTTGTGTACCTGACATTTTCCGAGCTGACAGCCTCTCTGAGCTGCTCACCTTCTGCAGAGAGAAGACAAATGTGAATCATGGGCTTCAACATTTAAGATTTATGATCACATATAAGTGGGTGAGAGCAGAGATCATTTTAACAGTTTTTTTGTTGATATTTGATCACTATATTTAAATCTGGTCAGTCAAATAGACAGGCCTCTAGTGAATGATAGTAGTTCCTCTGTTCACCAAAAGATGGCTGTGAAGAACACCAAACGTATTCAGACTAATGTCTTCACCGTCCTGTAGGTGAAGTGGAGTGCAAAAACAAATCACACACAGAGCCGTGCACAGACATTTTAAGGGGCACTAAAGGGATGGGAGGATATTGGTGGGTGGGGTGCTTGTTAATACAAATGATTCATTTATTACAAATATCCAATTAAAAGAGAAAATGTACCTTCACATTTTAGTTGACTCTTAGGCAATATCATCTCAACAGAATGAATACAATTTTTACAATCATATTTTAAACGATTAAGATTAGTGCTAACTCAATTTTTGTCTAATTGAATTTAAGATGTTGTAATTATTATTCCATTCACATAATTTATTTTCTGTCTTTAGCATATTTCTAGCATATTCTAGCATACTTCTTGGGTAAATGTAAAACCTACTTAAATAAGTTGTTCCACATTATTAAGCAAGTCACAGTTCTTGTACAATATGGAGAGGACAAACGATCTTTCTGAAGATGAAAATCATGAAAGTGCAATGCCTTGAAAAGTCATGAACAACTTATATTCTGCAAAAACTAAATGGAGTATTGAACTGTTAAAGGATTTGTGAGTGAGTCAGAGCACAGAAGAATTCAGTCAGATTAAGGCTTATTAAAGCAGAACTAAGTAACTTTTTTACCTTCATAAATAGTTTTCTAAGTCCTTACAATGGTTAATTGACTTGTATTGGCGTGTTTGAGGCGAGCACTAACCCCCTCTGGCACGTCTACGCCAGAATACAGCACTTGCAAGTTGAGCTGCACCGACCCGACACAATCTCGCCTCATGTTCACGTTCATTCGAGTGACAAAATGCTTTACGGTAATTCAAAAACAATACCATATATGTACAATGACTTTATAAGACAATTTCGAAAATTACCCACCTCCATCGAGATTTCTTGTACTGTATTTGCAAAACTACTGCGCTGGTGAGCGTTGTAGTCGTTGTAGTCCAGAGCTGTGCTTGGAGTATTTACGACAGTGTGATTCACTGAAGGAACCTGTAGTAGGGGGAGCTTCGCAAATCTTACCGAGTTCCATTTTAAAGGAACGTTTCTGTCAAATGAATTGTATTAAGTTGGCACCAAAAAGCCACTGTTGAGCAGCAAACAGGTAAAACAGCAGGTGTCCCAAGAACCTCTCCATACAAACTGTTGATTTTCCATTTACCTAAGAAGACCTAGCAAACTATTGAACAAACCTGTCTGCGAAGAAAATATGAGTAATAAAACAAACACTTTCTTTGAAAAACTAAAACCTGAATTTGTATTTTACTGAAACCCCACTGATATGTAATTTGTATAATGATCTCATTTAGAACATGTATATCATAATATATTATATTACAAATGATTTGTTATAGATTACTAGTATCAACCAGGCAGTGTTGTAGTCGAGTCACCAACTGTCGAGTCCGAGTCGAGTCTCGAGTCCCAGTGTTCGAGTCCGAGTCCAAGTCCGAGTCACCAAAGAAGAGTCCGAGTCGAGTCCAAGTCGAGTCACTATTACCAGAGTTCGAGTCCGAGTCGAGTCTCGAGCTCCCAGTGCCTACATGTCTCCACTCTGGGACCTTCAAAGAACTGATAAAATGTATTAAAGAGGTTCTACATTAAACAAAAATGATACCACTGTCATGATTGCAAAGGGAGTTTATTTACTGATTTGACATATACACTTTAACAGACACTTTGCAACTTTACGACGCCATCAAAAGCATGTGTTCAAAAGCATGTGTTTACTTCCATTGTTGTGAACGTGCATTTTACTGGGCACTGTATTTTAAAAATACTTAAAACGTAAAAATCAATACGATATGCCGAGAGAGAGAGAGAGAGAGAGAGAGAGAGAGAGAGAGAGAGAGAGAGAGAGAGAGAGCGTTTGTGAGTGAGTGACCGAGTGATTTAGCGTGAGTGCGTTTGTATGTGTTCAAGTGAATGTGTGTGTGACGGCACGCGACTGGTCAGAAAGCAACGTGTAACGTTAGTCTGACATGTTTCTTGTCCACGACACCACAGGATTTTAGGAGTCAAAATTGCGTAATCCATCTGACACAGTGAAAAAAAAAAATTGTGTAATCTGACACAGTGACTATCGCAACAGACAAAAAAAAATCATGTAATCTGATCTGACACAGTGACTAGTAAATTATCAACATACAAAAAAATTGTGTAATCTGAACCAGACATTAGACATCGTCGACGTCTGATGCCAAATTGTCAAACATCGCCCAACCCTAGCTTCTTCTGTTTATTATCATATATGCATTAGTCAATAATAGTTTTTTTTAAAAGCTAACGTTAGCCAATGGAAAGCATTTTACTGGCTTTTCTGGGTGCATCTGTGACAGGTGTCTGTTAAAGTTTGAAGTTGTCCCAGTCTTTTCCTCAATTGTGCAATTACACACACAACATTTAGCGCTGCTCTTTCCAGCATTAGATGCAAAATTCGTGTAGGCGAATTTCACGATCCGGGGCACATCTTTCTGCATTTTCCAAATTTGAACATTTAGCACGCGAATCATGCACGAGTGTAAAGTGAGTGACGTCAGTGAGTGTGTTGTCAAGAGAGCGAGCGGTAGCAGTGTCTGTGAGGGAAAAAATAGATCCCGGCCGGTCTTGGGCACGAAACCTTATATAATATTATATATAAACTTATATAATTTTTTATAACATATTTAGTCAAAAACAACGTGATGAATGCTCAAGTCCGATTTTATATATCCTCGAGTCCGAGTCCAAGTACGAGTCATCAGTCCGCGAGTCCAAGTCGAGTCACGAGTCGGCAGAATGGAGTCTCGAGTCGGACTCGAGTCCAAAGAATAGTGACTCGAGTCGGACTCGAGTCCGAGTCCAGGACTCGAGTACTCCATCACTGCAACCAGGCATGTGCACACATAGACAAAAGGGGGCTTGAGCCCCTACCCTTTTTCTTCCTCGAGAGAAAGTGCCCTTTTTTCTGGGGGCCTTTTTTTTTTTTTTTTTTTTTTAATAAATGCTTATATATATTCCTGTTTACGCACAACTTCCCTGTCAAAAATATATTTACTGAATTAAAAAAAAACGCGCGCGCGCAGCACATCCCACCTCATGTTTGCTGCTGGCTGAAAACTTCTGACAACTTCACCCCGGAAAATACAACTGCTGTCTGACGATGAGAAACGAAAAAGAAATAAGCCCTAGATGGATCCATCCCGTGCATTTCTTTCAGGTAGCCTATGTATGTTAACAAACATGTGAAATTTGTGAATCTATTGTGAAACTATTTATGGGTGAGATTATTTATGCGTTTAACGCCGCTTTAATAGTTTGACACCAGCAACGCATCTGCCTGATTTGATACTAATGTAATTTATGTCATATTATAATTTCAATTATTTTAATGTGCTGCGTTTTGAACCATGGTAAAGATATCTAGGGCTGTCAATACCAGAAGAGGAGCATCCATGAACTGCATTATTAGACAGTTTTCTAAGGATGCACGATTTATTAAAAATTCTATTCAAAAATCATAATACAGCATTACATAATGCTATTTTTAAATCTACGCTTACACAGGATAATACATTGCATGTTTGATGTATATATATTCTTGTTGAAGAAATAACAGTGGCTGTAGCATTTCTGTAAAAAAAAGTGTCTGAATATTATTATTATTTAACTAATAATATATTTTTAATTATGGTGGTTGGCATTGATCGTGGATTTGATCATGCTGTGCTGTGAAACAACAAAAATCAGTAGGCTTCTGGCGCCCTCTGCAGGCATTTGTTATAATATATAATGTAATTATAAGATTTCAGAGGAGAGAACTCTTGATGTGTTTAAATATGCAGATTAGCTTGTTTTGGTTAATTTAGAATAAATCTACAGATGCAAACAGATGGAGGGTAGTAGGCTTAAAACAAACACCATCTAAAATGGACCAAAATCTTAAAAGTGTCCACTACATGAAAGAAGTATTCCAATAACCAAAAGAATTAAAACAATTTACTGATTTGTGCAAAATGAACAAATTATTAGTGAAACTATGTCCCTCTCCTCGGTGCAGTCATTTATACTAAATATATACTCTAGCTACTTGAAAATATTAGTGTAGAAAACACACTGTGGCATAGTTTCCTTTCCTTTGCTGTGATAAACCTATTGAAAGAACATGGTCTCTGTGTGAACTGATTATTTTGTAGAAATCTGTGGAGTATGAAACAATTGAATGAGTGTGAGGGAATTAAAATAAATTGGTCAGGAAGTCAGAGTTGTCTTAATATATTTAACGTTTTATTTTTTTTTTAAATAAATAATTATGAGAAGTGCCCTTTTTCCACTTGAGCCCATGCCCCCCAAAATGTCTGTGCACGTCCCTGGGTATTAACTAAGAATAATGGGAATATTCTTTACATTAAAGTGTGACTGCCTGCTGAAAGTTCCGCGTGATGACTATTCTATAAAACTATATAAGTTTTAGGGCTGGACAATATGACGATATAAGTGATTACTCGGATTTAAACTTACCTATATTGAAGTTATATAAAATATTCACAGGCAGATTTGCTTTATGTATTTCCCCGGCGTTGAAATCAGGCACATAATGTCAGGAAACACGATTCCTGGCTGCATGTCAATATCCATGGTTTATTTGACAAGTTGCAAGGAACACTTTCGAGTCCAACCTTAGTGTAATCGTTTGTTTTACTCGCGTTTTCCCTATTAAATCCAGTCACGCGGCAGGTTTTTTAGCCACTCAGTCCAGCTGAGGGAGCGCGTTTTCGGCGGGAAAGTGACGTCGATGCATACCCTCATAGGACAAGCAAACTTGTGTTGTATAGCTATGGAATTTTGCTTTCCGATTGTTTGGATGCCCCAACCCGTTGCTATAGAGTGCCCCAAGGATGACGCGTTTTTGTAGGCCAACCCGGAAGTTAGCGGCGCACGGGTTCCCTCGACTGAAAGCCTATTCATTTTTCCCATAGACTTTTGGAAAATCGCAGAAAATAAGCTCTGTGTTTAACAAAGGTATATGACACTTACACGTTTTGTCTATCAAGATAATATTTACAAGTTAACACAACATTTATAGATTTTGAAGCCTAAATAAAGTCGTCAGATATAAAAGGCTAACAGTAGGCTATAAACAGACTAGCCTACAGCACACCATGGTCGCGGATCAACGTCGTCACCACCAAGCGTCCTCAAACTTTATTTAGAAAACAACTCAAAACATGCTCACTGATTATGATCTGCGCTGTGTATGACTACTTATCCACTTTTTCATGAGAAATGCTGTCCAAGTTTGTCATGATGATGTCTAAAGTCCCCTCCAGGAAGTAGTCCCTTTTAGCAATTTGTTAGCAACTGCCGATTAGACACAGTAAAAGTTTTAAAAAAATCACAAGTGGGTTATAACTGGTGTGTTTTATGTCATAGATCAAAACGTGAAAGTATTTAGAGGCTTTGTTAACCACAGACCTTATTTCAGGCGATTTAGCAAAAACCCATTCGAAAAACCCATAGACTTTACGGCGTTGGAACCGGAAGTCCAAAAATGCTAACTCGCTTCCGGGTTTTGCCTACAAAAACTGTTGATTTCATCAACAATATCTTAATTTGTGTTCCAAATGAAACAAGGTCTTATGTGTAGAACGACATGAGGGTGAGTAATTATTGATGTTATTTTAATTTTTGGGTGAACTACAACTTTAAGGCACTTTGCACTAAGGTTTCTTTAGCCTGGTGTTGGTTCACCCTCCGCCTATGCTGCTTGATCATCCCTTTAATTAACCCTTTATGCGTAGTTAATCTGTTTTTAAAATTAAGTGGTGCTCGATTTAAAATAAAACCCAGATCAACTTGATTAGCGCTAAACTTTGCTTAATTTAATCCTTATTGGTGCAACCCACCCTAGTGTTTTTCACATTAGCTTTTTAAAAAATCGTTTTTAGTGATTGAATTTGAAATCACTGCAGGTGCTGCATATGAATCACAAGTGCCCAAAACTTGCATCTTGTTCACATATTTTTGTTTTTATTATGGGAAATTGATAGGCTTGTGCTGTAATTACATGGCTGTTTTGCCCTCCAGGGCTCCATGGCAATCACGTGACAAAAACTATGAAGTAGTGGACCTCAATTGGCCACATACGGTTGAAGGTCAAAATTAGTTTCAGTGCAGCGTCACACCCTTCCAACAAAGAAATGGATAGACTTCTGAAAGCTTATTACATTGCCATTTTCTACATTAAATTTCAAATTGAATATTGCAACACTTACAGTAAGCTTCCATACTCAAGCTGTCTTAAATAACTGTGAGTGTAAGAGTGATTCTTAGCTTTAAGAAATTTGGTAAGTTGCTTTTATACTTGAGTTTAAATTTCATGAATTCTCAGTACTTAAGACTAAGATGGCACTTTGAGAAACTTGATAAATACAGGCCCAGTTTTATAATGTAGACATTTTTAATTACACATATGCATAAAAAAGAAGTAATATTGTTTCTTATTGGCCTGATTCGCCAAATCCTACATAAAACAAGCCCTGCAAAAAAGAACTCATGTTAAATACAGACACTTTTAATAGAAAGAATGAAAAGATAATTAATAACTCTTAATAAAATGCATCACAAAATGTAATGTAAATATCCTCCCAAAAAAACATGTAAAGTCCAAGCACATCGTTACAGCATGCAGTTACATTTGATCTTATGAAAAAGTGAAACCGTAAACATTCACTGCGTCATTCAGTTTTATGTTTTTAAAGATGTTTGTTTGTTTTGTCAAATCATATAGCAATATTTTTGACAAAATAATATTTTGTCAAACAAAACAAAAAAACCCTTCTGAACATTAGGCTTATTTGATGTACTGTAACATTACATAATAAATATTTTTTGTTCAAAAAACAAAGCCACGTCGCTTTCTTCTAAATAATGTTATAGCTCTATAAAATCTGATTCTATGAATAAAATCATCTTGACCTTTAAAAAAATAACTAGATTTACTGACCATAAAACTCAAAAATCATTTGATCGATCTATGAATGTAACATGACATAAGTGACCTTTCATTGTACAGTAAGTTCAAGGACATTCTGTGCCCTGTTCTCTTACTCCAGTCATTCCCACAATAACATGGAAAACGAGGACAGGTCATTTGGGAGTACTAAAGTCAAAAGAGCAGGATGAACCTTGAAAAGGCCAGGATGACCCATTTAAAATTGGAAACCAGAACAATAAGGGTTTTTTGACAAGTCATCGCCCCTCCTTTCACTGGCTTCTAGTGCTGCTTCTTGCTGCATGTGTCCATGAGAGTGAGAGACAGAAGACGGAGACAGAAGAGAAGGCTCTTTCATTTCTCACGGTCAAGGGAGGCTGAAACAACTACTGTTGAAAAAAAGTACATAATCTGTACATGTTGAAAAATTGCTAAAATGTCATGCAATGGCAAATACATCCACTAAAGCTGAGGTTCTCAACTGATTTGATTAGACGCCAAAAAACACATCCGTCATTTTAAAAGCTAACAAATGTATTTATGATGCTATCCTGACTATGCATTATTAGTTACAGTTGGCATTTGAGAGATGCATATTAGTATTCAAACTTTTTATAACTTTAATTAAAAAAAAAATATTATTATTAGTAATTTACAAAAGTAATATTTTCATTTTTTATTAGTTAAAACTAATAATAATAACAGTTCAAATCAAAATATTATATAGTATTATAAAATATATTCGTATTATTAGTATTAACTGTGTAAAATTAATGATAAATGTGATGATAATATTAATATTTGAGTTAAAAACTAACAACAACAGTTCAAATGGCAAACTAAATCACAGCAAAAAAGAAGAAAAGAAAAAAAATCACTAAAAAAAAAAAAAAAAAAAAAAAAAAAAAAAAATAACATTAGGAATTTAAAACAAACCAAATAAAACTCTTCGTGTACTAAAAAAAAAAAAAAAAAAAAAAAAAAAAATCTCTCTTAGGGTACTTAAAGTTAAAGGGATAGTTCACCCCAAAATGAAAATTTTATGTTTATCTGCTTACCCCCAGGGCATCCAAGATGTAGATGACTTTTTTCTTCAGTCGAACGCAAATTATGATTTTTAACTGCAACCGCTGCCGTCTGTCAGTCAAATAATAGCAGTGATTGGGAACTTGAACAATAAGAGTCGAAAAAACTTCCATAGACAAATCCAAATTAAACCCTGCGGCTCGTGACGACACATTGATGTCTTAAGACACAAAACGATCGGCTTGTGCGAGAAACCGAACAGTATTTATATAATTTTTACCTCTAATACACCACTATGTCCAACTTCGTTCAGCTTCCGGCTAGTGAGGTCTGATCGCTCTGACAACGGAAGTGATGTCTCGCGCTCATTGAAGTATATGGGCGAGACATCACTTCCGTCTTCAGAACACGTTTTTTGACCACACTAACAGGAAGCTGAACGAAGTTGGACATAGTGGTGTATTAGAGGTAAAAATTATATAAATAATGTTTGGTTTCTCGCACAAAACGATCGTTTCGTGTCTTAGGACATCAATGTGTCGTCACGATCCGCAGGTTTTAATTTTGATTTGTCTAAGCAAGTTTTATTTACTGTTATAGTTGAAGTTCCCATCTACTGCTATTATTTGACTGACAGACGGCAGCGGTTGCAGTTAAAAATCATAATTTGCGTTCGACTGAAGAAAAAAAGTCACCTACATCTTGGATGCACTGGGGGTAAGCTGATAAACATCAAATTTTCATTTTTGGGTGAACTATCCCTTTAAGTATCTAAGTGACAAAAAAAAAGCTTGATAGCCCCTGATTTAAATGACCATTTATTATTTTTAACATGCTATCCTTGACTATCATTTTGGGGTTGTGACCCACCAGTTGAGAAACAAAGTTAAACTATATGTACTGCAACACAAGCAGGTGTACCTTTGCGTGTAGGTTGAGCTTTAGCGCCCTTCGCTGTACTGCTTTGAGACAGTGTGTCCATAATCCACTGAAGAGAAGATGTACAGAACTCCATCTGCATATAGAGGAGTATTCATCTGTGAACAACAGCTTGACAGTCTATACAGTGCAATACAGACATCAAATCATGTGTCTTTACCTGTGTCTTTACTTCTGCTTCTAGTGATTGCAGCCTACGGTCAACATCTCTGACCTGTTTGAGGACACCATCCACCCTGAAACATGCACAAAACATCAACATTATGCATGAATCTGAGGTAAAATATGGTTTATAATCACATTTTGCCCGTTGACAGTTTTGTGCGAGAAATCCAGTCATTTTATTAGGAATGTGTGCTCATGTGAAAAAAAGCTTCCAAATACAGATTAAATTGTCAGGTAGACCCACAGAAAGCTGCTTTGTTTGAAAGTGACTTCTGTGTGAACAGAGCTTCATAGATCACTACACTACTGATAATGAACAATTATTTTCCTTGAAAATAACTAGTAACATTTCTGCTATTGCAATTAGCCCTCGACAGGCTCAGAATACAGATTATGTTGGGTTATTTGAAACAGCAATACCAAGAAAGGTTACTCACTACAATATGTTGCAAACACGTGTAACATTTAGAAGGCTTTCAATGTTAAGTTTTGCTGGTTAGCTTTGTCCTTGACAGTGTACAAGATGAGCTACAATCTAAAACATGAAACTACTGAAATTATTTTGTTCAATAGAAATAATGGTAAACTAAATACTAGGAAATTTTAAATACTAGCCAATTTTACACAAATTTACACCGATTTATAAGCAGTTGAGAGATGAATGATAAATCACATTCTGCAATGAATGTGCACACGTGTATTCTCAAGTCACAAACACCATACCTGCAAACCCAACATGGTGATAAAGGTGAGGTCATGTGTATGAACTAAATTGTTGTAGGGTGATCTGGATATATCCTCTAACATGAGAATTTTTTTTTTTTTTTTTGTCATTTTAACATGTAAATGAAGCATTGTAAATGGGGCATGAAGATGAGACGAGGGAGAATCCAAATGCACAGAGTTTATTAACAAAAGGCAAAGTCACAGATCCATTCCAAACCTTGAGTAGGCAAATAATCCAGACAAGAGTGACACGGCAACATAATCCAAAACACGGAGAAAACAAGAGCACCCCCTCCAAACCACAAACGAAAAGCAACAGCTTAAATACATGCCCTGTCCAAATACCAGTACTTTGCACTTGACCACTTGTCTACTTTGACGTATTACCTGTATTTGGCTCAAGTGTTCAAGTGGGCATGAAAACTGACCGATTGGACACATTTATAGTCCTGCAAAAAATGCAAGTGTTTACAGAGCTTTTTTTAATTATTTATTTTCAATACTTTGCATTTTAAAATACATCTAAATGTCTGTTCAGTGGTCACTATGTAACTAACAGAAGACACAATTTTAAAATTGTAGTGCTTCTTTAAGTTATAAAAAGCAGTTGCAAATGATGTACAAAATACACAGTCATCTTTGCATCAATAAAACATGCAAAACTTTGCTTTACTACCAAATTATATGTAATATATAATTAATTTAACTTGCAGTCAAATGTTTTCCTTGACATCTCACGAGTTCGGGGCATGTGAATTCCTGAACATAATACATGATGGAATAAGCTTAGCCTCAAATACCGCTCAGAAGCAGTATTCAAGATAGTGTGGGTTTAGTGTACATTAAGGGCACTGCACTTGGGAATTTTTAAGAAGTGAGACGTCTTGTGCACTTACTTCCTGTCACGTGCATGTGCTCTCAAGTGACCAAGACCAACAAGTGTGGGTATTTCGACAGGGAAACACAATGCACTGAACAGATAATGAACAACAGATGGAACATATAAAGACATATAAAGTTCCCACCTCAGTAATAAAGCTGAGAATTTTCAGTGGGAGTGCATACAGGCACATCTGCTTCATAATACAACATTAAAAACTACCTTTTAGTGAGCAAACATGTCGCCCTCACCTTGTGGTGGCTTGGAAATCGGATATGCGTTTAGATGTAGGTTGCATGTCCAGAGATCGAATATGTATCTGATTTAAAACCACATTTGGAAGTGGCGGATGCAAAAAAAATAAAAATAAATAATCGGATCTTGTGCGGATTTTTGTGTTTACACGTGTGCAACAAATTCCGATCTGTGCCAGATGTGAGTAAAAAATCCGATTTTTTGTGCCAATGTAAACAGTGTCAGTATCTGAATTCACTCACTCGTTTCATTTACTCCTTAAAGTGGACTATATTAGTGGAGTAATGTAGGGAATAGTTGAATAAGGGTATAGGGGGCGATTTCAGACACAGCATAGGTCTCATTTTTTTCAGTTGTCTAGAAGGGATACAGCGCAGCCAAACGCCGCACGCCAGAGTGAAATTTCTGAAGGATCATGTGACACTGAAGACTGGAGTAATGATGATGAAAATTCAGCTTTGCATGACAGAAATAAAATATATTTTAAAATCTATTAAAATTAGAAAAACATTATTTTAAATTGTAATAATACTTAAAAATATAATAAAATAAATTCAGGCTTAATGAGCATAAGAGACTTTTCAAAAACATTACAAATAGTTAGGTTTCCAAACTTTTGACTGGTACGGTAACACTGAACTTTAGTTCAAAAGGAGGAAAATGTTATTTTTCATGCAGGTTTGACTCACTTAGCACTGGTGCGTTTCAGCCTCTCAGAGTCGGTCCCTCTTTGTTTTTTGCTCTCCACAGCCAGGAAGTTCTCCTTCTGCAAGTTCTCCCATTTCACCAGCTTGTTAGCTTCTCTACCCTTTATTTGAATGGCTATTATAAAAGACAAATGCACACAAAATTTACATTGTCATATTTCATCTTCAGCAAATCTTTTTGAACTATAATAATTTTCTAAGAGTGTGATATATAAGAGATATAAAGATATATAAACAAACTATGGCTGCCCTGCCCCCTAATATAACTAATCGTTAGTCAACTAGAAGAGGCATAGTAGACCAAAAATTCGCAGAAGAAGAAAAAAACTTGTGCAGTCCATGAGGGACGGATCGTTAATGGGGGTCCTTGTGGTAAATACAGTGCGTTAGGCAGGAAATCCAAACGTTCGCCTATCATCCATCGACCTTGAATATGGCTTATCATTTGAAGCATGCAAGTAGTTACAACTTCACATGGCTGCTCGCTCTAACGTTAACATAGATAATTGTGCGCTATTATAGGCACACATCCAAGTGATTGTGTGGAGTGTGGAAGCTAAAGTATAGCTTTCTTACTGCAAGACATTGAGGCGCCGACGCGATCACTTGCAAATTTTTTTTTCTGATAACAACAGTAATACATCGTTCGAAACTGTAATTGTACTTTCATTTGTGTGAACTCACAATAACAAGAAAATGTTGTTCCTTTGTAAAATAAAGAGAACAAACAGGATGCGCTTTCTGCCATCTCGGTCTCTGTGAACTACAGCACCTCAAAAAATAAACCAAAAATCAGTGTATATTTGCCTCACAGACATTAGAAATATACCTATAGAAAGCTTGAAATGTCAAGCGACTGTTAACCAATTGAAGTGGAAAAATAAATATTCTCAGATTATGTCCATATTAAACGTGCAAGTCACTACTGCGATGACGACTCCCTCGGCATCGTCAAATTAATCCCTGCAGCCCGAAAACACAGAAAACATTATCAATAAATTATTAAAATGTCTCCTTGCTGTTTTTACATGACACATTTATAATCATTACTTTTGCCGGTGTGCTGCTGCAAGCTTTATGTGTGCGATTGAGAGCGGATTAGGCAATGTAAAGGCTCATCATTATGATTTAAATGGCTTATTAATAATATATATATATATATATATATATATATATATATATATATATATATATATATATATATATATATATATATATATATATATATATATATATATATATGTGCGATTAGTTGACTAATCACTTAAATTAATGACTACTTGTCGACTAGAAAAATCTTAGTAGAGGGCAGCCCTAAAATTAACCACAGGACATTTTGGAGTCCAGAACAAAAGAACCAAGCTACAGTAGTGAGCACACCCTAATATACCAATTTTTTCAAAAATGTGTACTATGATTTACCAAAATGATGGATTTTGGTGGATGGCTCTTTGCAGAAGTTTCTTTTGATAAAGTTGTTGATATGGGATAGGATGATGAAGGGTGGAGCGAGATTTGGACGAGAATGATACTCCACTATCAGATTATACCGCTGAAACTTCCAGTATGTGTCACTGCACTCCTGAACCTTAGAGAAGGTATAGCTGCACAAACAGACACAAGGAGAAGAGAAATACATGGATGGATGGATCATTTGATGGCTACATACACCAGATGAATGGATAAACAGAAAAAGAATACCTGAATGTGGCAATGAGCAAGTTGACAAGTAGGATGTTGGTGACCAGTAGGAAGATGACCAGCAAAATGACCACAAGCCAGTTGTGGCTGGTGTCTCTACATGGCTCTTTCCCTTCATTAATCAATGTCAGATTATCGGTGCAGTCCCGATCCCAATAGTTGTCAGCTTAACACACACACACACACAAATATACAATATAGTCAGTAGATGCTTAAAAAAAAAAAAAAAACTTGCAAAATATTAGTGAAGTGTAAATCAAAAGCAAGCATACTGTCAATTTCTTCCACAGGAATGTGTCCAAATATATGTAAATATGGTCTGTACAATACTCGTCGAAATGCTCTCTCAGGGCTTGGATCGTATGTATATAGCAGCGCTTGATTGGCCACTCCGTACGCAATCAGAAACACCGCCAGAAAGAATAAGAAGAAGAACGCATCCTTTATCTGTGGTTCAAAAACATTAATGGAAAATAGAAAGAGGAGTGATTTAGTAGATATAATGGTCTCCAGTATTTCTCAAGTACTGAAATGTTTTATTTTATTTATTTACTATGGTCAACACACAATGGGATTTTAGTATCTAGAGAAGTCCTTTATTTATTGAACAGAATTAATGATCAATGAACCCATTCTCAGGTTCAAACCAAATCAAGCTCTTTTGATAGCATGATGTCAATTACTACAGAAGATAATTTAAATTTGTCCCTCAATTCCTAATATCAAACAAAAATCATGTTAACACTTTATATATTAAAGGAATAGTTCACCCAAAAATTAAAATTCTGTCATCATTTACTCACACTCAAGTTGTTCCAAACCTGTATGAG
Organism: Chanodichthys erythropterus; assembly: GCF_024489055.1. Taxonomy (NCBI): domain Eukaryota; kingdom Metazoa; phylum Chordata; class Actinopteri; order Cypriniformes; family Xenocyprididae; genus Chanodichthys; species Chanodichthys erythropterus. The sequence goes on from NC_090239.1 coordinate 26,695,231, forward strand.
TTTCTTTGTTCTGCTTTGTTTGTGTGTCGCGAGATCTGTTTGGATCCATTTAAAATCTCTCTTATTTCCATAGTATTCCCCTCACCCCCCATACTGTGGAAGTCAATGAGGTCCATTAACTGTTTGGTTAACCATATTCTTCAAAATACCTTCTTTTGTGTTCAGCAGAAGAAAGAAATTCACAAAGGTTTGGAACAACTTGAGAGTGAGTAAATAATGACATTTTCATTTTTGGGTGAACTGTCTTTGTAATCTACAGTATATAATATAAAATATTATAAAAGTCTAAATCATCTTTCTACTTCTCAAGGCAGAACTAGTGTTCAATTTGAGGGATTGAATTAAAATCTTAATTTGCACTGAACCTAGAACTATGACGTTTTCCTGTTTATCTCACCATTTTGCCAAGTATGATGATTTGGGGACCCAGCTGTCTGTGAATGGCGAAAATGTGAATGAGTCGGAGTGTGAAGACCATGTAGTCCATACACAGTATACCACGTCCCATGTTGTATGACCAACTGAACATCCTGACAGAAACACAAAGGCACATATATATATAAATAAATAAATAAATAAATAAATAAATAAATAAATATATATATATATATATATATATATATATATATATATATATCTATATATATATATATATATATATATATATATAAATAAATAAATAAATAAATAAATAAATAAATAAATAAATAAATAAATCATTACACAAAAATGTAGTAGAATGCTGACAGGTATGATGAATATTATGTAAATGATAACAGCTAAGTTGTGACACCTCAGCTTGTTACAAACCTGCAATACTTTTGAAATATTGAAATTGTGAAATATTATTACAACTGAAAATAACCTTACTATTTGAATATATTTTAAAATGTAATCTATTCCTGTGATCAAAGCTGAATTTTCAGCATTATTACTCTCTTCAGAGTCAAATGATCATTCAGAAACTATTCCAATATGCTGATTTGCTGCTCAAGAAACATTTCTTATTATTAGCAATGTTAAAAACAGTTTTTCTGCTTAGTACTTTGTGGAAACTTGCAGGACCATCAAGGGCCATTACCTGCAGCACAAACCAGCAATGAAGAGGGAGATGGCAAGAACATCAAACTTATTCCACTTATCCTGAAAATACACCATCAACCGCTGAGCAAATGTTTTACTTTCCATAGTGATTGCCTGGGAATGAAAGACAGCAAAAAGTGGAATAAATGGATAGATTAAACATTATGCCAAGCATGAAAAACTTTTTTTTATATCTCTGTATCACTTGCAGTGTTGGGGAAAGCTACTTTTAAAAGTAATGCATTACAATATTGTGTTACTCCTTTAAAATTAACTAATTGATTTAGTTACTTTTTATGGAAAGTAAAGTAATACGTTTTGCATTACATTTTCTCACCTGGGCTGGGCTCGCTTGATTGTTTTTTAATTTTGGCAAATACAAATGCCCTTTCACACCAGTAATAAAATGAAATATAGCTGCAAGAAGCGATACAGGGTCAAGCCCCTGAAGGGGCTGTGGCGCAATGTGGAGCAGCAAGAGCAAAAACCGCAGAAAGTCAACAAACATGAAAAACAGCGGTTTAAAATTACGGGTGAGAATTCATAGGACCATGTGACGTCACTTTGCTTTATCTCTGCCATTTTTGTGCCTGGTCACAGCTGGTCAATCTGTTTCAGTCTATGGTCACAGCAGCTACAACTACCAGAGGAAGATCAACGAAACACTCCCAGAAGGTTCAAAGTTTACAATATACCTGGGATATGTTGTGCTGTTAGCTGTAATAACATTGTCAGAGAAACCCTGAACTACAATTTTATTCAATTCCAAAGGAGTTAGATCGGCAAAATAAATGGTTGGCTTCAACTAAGGGACCACTGGCAGCCAAACAGCAATGCACAACATTAATAACTACTGGAACTGTCCTTTACATAACATTATAATGAGAACACTATTGTAATAAAACGTTGTGAATTCAATACGTTTAGTTGTTGTTTCAGTGCGTTGTTGTGGTCTACAGAAGTTAAACATTCTGACAAGCACATAACTTAGTTCTCTTTTTGTCATACATTCTGACTACGTAACTTAATTCAAGTTTATCCGTGCGTGATTTTGTGCAAATGTGAGCTAAAATTTACTGACTTTACTCACCCAGAGTCTAACAACTTCCTCGAAATTTTCTGTTAATTTTTGTAATTTTTTGAGTTTCGTTTCCCCTCATTGTAATACTTATAGTGTTCCCGGTCAAAAATGACCAGCCTACAAAAAATTGGTTATAAATCTCACATTATGCTACATTATAACTAAATATTGGATTCAATCTTTTTGTTAACTTGTTTTCCTTCAATTGGGACAGGTTTTATATTTATCTTTGGAATTAATTGATCGCAGGCCTTATTTATCTGAACTCATGTACCTTAGTTTTTGAGTAAAAAACACATTGTGTTTTATGTAGATAATTGTCAGTTTTACGGTCTCACTTTATATTAAGTGGCCTTAACTACTAGGTACTAACATTTAAATGAATCATTTGATACAATGCACTTATTGTGTACATGCATGTTTTTACATTGTACTTAAAACACCTGCATGTAATTACATCTGTAATTAATTACAATTACATTTATAATTACACTGTTGACCCATCCCTTACACCTTACCCTTAAACCTACCCATACCACCCAAGCTTTCCCTAACCTTACCCTTATCCCACCTCAATAGCAGCAAACGTGTTTTTCAATTCAATATGAACCCAATAAGTACATTGTACTTATTTTTTGATGCAAGTACATAGTAGTTAAGGCCACTTAATATAAAGTGTGACCAATTTAAAAAAAAAAAAAAAAAAAAAAATGCATTGTATCATCACACTAGTGTGCTTTAATGTTTAAACAGGAAATGTGTTTGGAAATGTATTTATTTTGGTTTTATTTATTACAAAAGGCATAAACAGGGATGCAAACAAGGTGAGAACATTGCATGGGGTGGGGGCATGCTCCGCATAGATTTTTTTAAAAGATATTTGCTTTGCATGCTCATTTGAAGATTTTTTAGTTAATTTTTTATTACCTTATAGGTCCAAAACTGTAATTTTTCATGGAAAAAAAAAGACATTGTTGCAACATTTTACCAAAATTAAGACAATACATTTGGTCAAAATCTCATGTTAAAGGGTCATGAAACCACAGAACACATTTTTTGAGCTTTGAAAAGATATGTATAGGCTGCACATAATTGAAAACACTAAAGGTAATCAATTTTATTTATAATTTTAAATTAGTTATTTTTGCATTTTTCAGAGAGATTTCTGTCTTCCAGTTTGAAAAGCACAGTCGGAGCAACATCACAAAATGTGACATCATCGTGTACTATCGGCAAGATGCGGAGTGCTGACTGGCTCCAAGTATGGGCTGGTCGAACATGCTGACGTCAACAGTTTCTACATTTATTCATGACTTAAAGCTCATTCAATCCAATCACTGCGCTGCAGTATGCATAAGATTATAATTGCGACATTATGCATGAGGAAGTATCACTTCTCTCGCCTCTGGTCGGTGATCGTTTCCTAGTGCTACAACCCAAACATGCATTTTCTTGTGACTAGAGCAGAAGTTTGGGTGCATGTGTATTGCTTTGCTGTAATCTACCAGCACAAATGGGAAACATGTTCGCATGAGATCGCATTACAGCAGAGAATTCAAATATCACAAAAGTGCGGCTCATTCACCTCTGCGTTCGGACACGCGTATGTTTCCCCAAGCACATAAGTGTTGTTTGCATTTTGTCCGCGATGCAATCTGAAATGGAGTTTGAATACGAACACATGAAAAATACGAACACATGAAAAATACGATTGTTATGATATGCATGTGGAGTGCGCATATGACCGGTTTCAGCACGAAGCACCGTTTGTGTTTAATAACACCAGTCACGTGGCTCATAGCTCATACAGAATAAAGTATCCGTGTTTAAAGTTTTTATAGACATATATCACACATTCTCCTGCACCAAACATTAACCAGCACAGTGTATGCACACATATTTCATCAAGTCTTCTTCAAATGAATTATATGTGCAAACTGGACACTGATACAGTGGTGTATCTGAACGCGATGACAAGATTATTCTGAAGAACAAAAGACTTAAGAGAATGGACAAAAATTAAACTATGTACTTATTCTTTCTTTTAAACTAAATGTCATTTATCATGAGACTGCTCGTAAATGTAATGAAAGTATCATTAGTTCTTTCGCATTTCTCCCTTGTGCTTGGGAGTTTGTCATTTTCTCCATGCTCATATATTAATATTCATCATTCTGTATAATGAGTGTGTTGTAGGTCTGTGCTTCACTGGTTGTTCTCTCCCATCTACACTCCCACTTTTCCAGAGCATTACACGCCCATTTTTACAAAGTTTTTACAGCTCAGAGGTATGAACGACCAGGCTCAAACAGGGGGGTTTCATGACCCTTTAAAAGATGAAATGCTTTGGAGGCTATTTAAAGGTGCCCTAGAACCCTTTGTCACAAGATGTAATATAATCTAAGGTGTCCCCTGAATGTGTCTGAAGTTTCAGCTCAAGACGTTTCAGCTTCAGACGTGTACGAGAGGGCTAAGGACAATTGAGAGACAATCGAGAGACAAAGGAAAAACGCTTATGCTTGTCTTTTATGGATAAACAAGCCAACACGCCTCCTTGGGTGAAACAGCCAACGGTAAGTGTGCAATTTTGGCGGGCAAACATTTTCTTTGTCTTGTCTTTGGCTCGATTTGCATAATTTATGAAGTGTTAGATCAGAGTTCATGTTTCTTCGAAGTAACATTTAAAATAGAACAATGCATTTTACAGTAATATGACATACATCGTCAAATAAGGCATAAAGAGCTTTGCGAAGAAATCAAACTTGTCAGGTGGCAAAAATCATAAAAGGGGAGATAGAGTTTATACTCAAATTTTATCATTTAGAATGAAACTAACACAACTACAGTCATAGCTAAGCTTATACACTAGAGATACATACATGTAACTTGAAATACAACGATGGGTACACTTTGAAAGTTGTGTTTATGAATTATACAGACTGCAAGTGTTTAATAATGAAAATAACGACGGCTCTCGTCTCCGTGAATACAGTAATAAACAATGGTAACTTTAACCACATTTAACAGTACATTAGCAACATGCTAACGAAACATTTAGAAAGACAATTTACAAATATCACTAAAAATATCATGTTATCATGGATCATGTCAGTTTTTAATCACTCCATCTGCCATTTTTCGCTATTGTATTTGCTTGCTTACCTGCATAAAGTCTGATGATTTGGCTGTGCAGCTCCAGACGTTAAAACTGGCTGCCCTGGTCTAATGCCTTAAACATGGGCTGGCATATGCAAATATTGGGGGCGTACATATTAATGATCCTGACTGTTGCATCACAGTCGGTGTTATGTTGGGATTCGCCTGTTCTTCAGAGGTCTTTTACACAAATCAAATTTATATAAGAAGGAGGAAACAATGGTGATTGAGACTCACTGTATGTCATTTCCATGTACAGAACTCTAATTATTTAACTATACATCAACATGAACACTCCAAAACACTAATTGTTTCTCTGATTTTAGACTCTCCCATTCATTTTCAATGGGCGGTCATTTTTGATCAATATAAGCTCAGATCAACGAGGCCTACGATAAATCAAGATTTAAAGAAAACAAAAAGACAAGATTGTGCCATTTTGTAATAAATAAAAACAAAATAAAAGCATTTCAAAACAAATCTCTGTTTAAACATTAAAGCACACTAGTTTTTTTTTCATATTTTATGCAAAATTGACAAAATTATCCACAAATTATTTTTTTTTACTCAAAAACTGATGTACATGGCCTCAGATAAATAAGGTCTACAATTGATCCATTCCAAAAATAAATACAAAACCTGTCCTAATTGAAAGAAAACAAGCTGACAAAAATATTGAATCTGTTATTTGGTGATAAGGTAGCACAATAACAGATGTTTTTGTTTTTTTTTTTCTCCTCATATGGTCTCATTTATATAACATCATTGCTGTTTGAGCTGTGCATGCTGAAGCCGAAGAGAATGAACCCGTAAACTAAAGCGCTTTGGTTAATTAACTCAATGGAACACATCCTATATAAGACAATTCAGATATTTATTCAAGATAAACATAATATTACAACTTATATTTGCACAAAATCATGCACAGGTGAACTTGAACTAAGTAATGTAGTCAGAATGTAGCTACTGTTGTGGATGCATTCTTCCTGCAACAATGCGTTTTATTCGTTTTGTGGAATACTGCATGTGCAAATGAGACGAGTAAATTCATGCTCACATTTAGTCTAGGACTATGTACTACAGAACTGTAGAACTATAATATCATGTTTGCAAAGTGCACACAACACAAGGGAGGTGTCAGTCAATAAATGTAGAAAAAAGTATTTGAAAAAAAAAATGTTGTAAATTTAAAAGTAACGCATTACTTTACTAGATACTTTAAAAAAGTAATCCGATTACGTAACTCGCATTAGCATAATGCGTTACCCTCAACACTGATCACTTTTAAGCTCATGAAGTAAAGAACCAGTGTTGCCACTCACCTCTTGAATCTCCTCACACATCATAGTGAAAACCCAGAAATACAGCACATACTCAGAAGGGGCAGGGCCATCAGGAGGAGGTGGTTTGAAGTCAACCAATAGCACGTAGGCATACAGAATCAGGAAGAGGAAGTACATCAGAACGTTGCCAATAAATGTAGTGACAGGAGCGTACCAGAACTGCCTCCAGCGGGACAACAGAAAGGGCTGCTTAGGTTTGCCGTATGCAGGAGTACCTGTTACAGGAAGAAAGAAACCGGGAAAGACAATAAGGGCAACAAATTTCAGTCAACCTCATCAAATCAAAAGACCAAAAAAGATAATTAATGAACACATTTCTGTGTAAATTGTTCATAAACCCATGGGTTTCCAAATGCACAGTCAAACCTTTTGTTGGTCGTCTGATATTATTTGAGACATCTTGCTCGGCTTCACTGCTGAATGTTATAAGAAGATCACAGATAAAGGCATGTTTGTCTACAGATATCTTATATTTATGCATGAAGTATTAAATGAAACCTAATTTACTGCTGTTTGATGTCATTGAAGGAGAAGACAGTCTCTCCATAGTGGCAGTCTGTTGCTGAGGGTGGAGGTGCCATCAGTGATTTCTCCCTTTCTGTGATTTCCTCGTTCCTGCAAGAAAGAAAGAACTTGGACATTCCTACCATGCAGTACATTTGGAATGTTAAACACAGCTTGTAAAAATGGAAACTGTTAATAATTTAACATCATTTTACTAATTTTCACATCACTGGGTGATGCACTGCTAATTTATTTTTTAGGTGTTACTTCATTTTTTTTCTCCTTTCTCTTTTCTCCAGTCAAAATGGATCAAACAAAACATTTTCTTGGGAGTGTTGTATAGCATCGGTCAGAAGTTTGGAAACATTACAATTTTTCAATGATTTTGAAAGAAGATACTGCTAATATTTAGCAGAATGGATTTGAATTCTCTGATGACTTGTGGCATTAGTTACTAGTTTGTCTCTTACTCCATCCTGTCAAATAAAATGACCAAAATTGGTATTAACTATAATACCTGCAAAGCATTTATTACTCTTTTTTAATGTTAATTTCAACATTTTGTAATATATTAAAATCAAAACTTTTGCCTGTTAACATTATTTAAAAGACTTAACATGAACTAACAATGAACAGTTTTATTTTTTTATTAAGTAACATTAACAAAGATTAATAAATACTATTACAAATGTAATGATCACTGTTAAATGTTAGTTCATGAATTAACTAATGTTCACTAATGGGACCTTAGTGTAAAGTATTACCAGAAATTTGCTGAAGTACTGACCTGAATTTGATGAGGTTGGTGTAGCAGAGAGGAGGAATGATCAAAGTCAGCGCCAGTTTCCAGAGCTCAGTTCCTCTTTCCATGTCACCCCACCAGATCTGAGACAGCAGCGACTGAAAAAGAGAGACAATAACCTTGTTATTTTTATTATGCTATTAAAGGTGCCCTAGAATTAAAAATTGAATTTACCTTGGCATAGTTAAATAACAAGAGTTCAGTACATGGAAATGACATACAGTGAGTCTCAAACAGCATTGTTTCCTCCTTCTTATATAAATCTCATTTGTTTAAAAGACCTCCGAAGAACAGACAAATCTCAACATAACACCGACTGTTACGCAACAGTCGGGATCATTAATATGTACGCCCGCAATATTTGCATATGCCAGCTCATGTTCAAGGCATTAGACAAGGGCAGGCAGTATTAACGTCTGGATGTGCACAGCTGAATCATCAGACTAGGTCAGCAAGCAAGAACAATAGCGAAAAATGGCAGATGGAGCAATAATAACTGACGTGATCCATGATAACATGATATTTTTAGTGATATTTGTAAATTGTCTTTCTAAATGTTTCGTTAGCATGTTGCTAATGTAATGTTAAATGTGGTTAAAGTTACCATCGTTTATTACTGTATTCACGGAGACAAGACTGTCGTTATTTTCATTTTTAAACACTTGCAGTCTGTATAATTCATAAACAACTTCATTCTTTATAAATCTCTCCAACAGTGTAGCATTAGCTGTTAGCCACGGAGCACTATCAAACTCATTCAGAATCAAATGTAAACATCCAAATAAATACCATACTTACGCGATTAGACATGCTGCATGACGAACACTTTGTAAAGATCCATTTTGAGGGTTATATTAGCTGTGTGAACTTTGTTTATGCACTGTTTAAGGCAAGCGTGAGCTCCGTGGGCAAAGAGCACGAGATTTAAAGGGGCCGCGCAGCCTGAAGCGGCACATATTTAATGATGCCCCAAAATAGGCAGTTAAAAAACTGAAAAAAAATAAATAAATCTATGCGGTATTTTGAGCTGAAACTTCACAGACACATTCAGGGGACACCTTACATACACAGACTTATATTACATCTTTTTAAAAGAAGTTCTACAGCACCTTTAATGGCTGTTTGCATGTTAACAGACCTGTACTCCATCGTGGCTGAAGAAAACACGGGCGTCAGCGGCCATGGCCATCTTCAGACAGGTGGCATCACCCCACATATTAGACTTGCGAATCAGTAGCTTATAGGAATCACTTGCTTTGGTTTGGTAGCACATGCTAAACACATCTGTCAAAAAAATACGAGGAGGAAAACGGAGGATTAAAACCTTCTTTTATCACTGGGTTTATAAGATGCCAAAAACCAAATACTTTCAAGCATCACACCGTGAGCCATATTCTCCAACTTCATGGCCATCTCCTTCATGGAAATCTTGGCCTCCGACTCAATCCCCTGTTTAGAGAGCTCCCTCAACAGTTTACATCCTCCCAGAGCTGTCAGAACCGACTCGCCGCACTGAGAGAGAAGAGCAGTACAGATGAGAGTGATGCTACGCCCAGCATTTCTTTTTATACATTTCACTTTTTATAAATAGCTGACAAATAAGGCTTCTATACTATTTTGCATGAATAAGCAAAAAGTCTAAATTGGTCTTTTTAAATGCTAAAAGTGAATTCACAACACTATAAATATACAAATAAATTGTATTGAGCTTTTCTTAAAACATAATTTCAAAGCATTACAGAAAATCATGATGTTGATGTTTGTAATATCTTAACATCTTCATGCCTTATCGTCAAATTTAGCAGTTTAGAGCTGGGTGATAATATAGTTAATATAACAATGATATAGCAATACAAATTTTGGGACAATACCAGCAATCAAACAACTGCTATCTGCTATTTGCTGTTTTTTCACACAGGGCCATGTGAGTTTGGATATTGTTTTCCCTTCATAATAAAAACTTAATTTAAAACTGCATATTGTGTTTACTTGTGTTATCTTTGATTCATATTTAAATTTGTTTGATGATCTGAAACTTTAAAGTGTGACAAACATGCAAAAAAATAATATCAGGAAGAGGGAAAGCACCTTTTCACACCACTGTATATATATTATTGTATATTAATGTATATAGCTTATATACAGTATAAAGTATAAATATTTTGAGGTTTGATTTTACTTTTAATATTCACCCAAATGTATTAATTGTCACTTTAAGTGAGTGTTGAAAGTGAGCACATGTAATATAAATAAAATTATAAGTATGAACAATTAAATGCCTAATATGACTAATAAAGGCAAAACATAAAATCTCTGAAATAGTTCCGTAAATGATACATTGTGTATCCCTACAACTATGACAATAACTCATCAGAAACATGTTACCATTTCCCAGCAGAAGATGGCCATCTCACTGTGGTTCTGCAGCACTGCCCAGATGAAGAGACATAACCACGGGTGCTCACACAAGGACTTCCGATAGCTACATTCCCCCTGCAAAACCTGGCATGCTTTCTGTAGGGTGGCATTTAAAGACATTTTATATTTGGGAACTGAGCAGACATGGAAGAATGGGAAAAATTAATAGACAGAATTAAATTCTAAGCTACTAGTTACTAAGTCTGGTACCTTAAAAGCTTTTCTTTTGGTTGAATTTGTATTCACATCGAGTTTAGACATGTAGAAAGGCTGGCATACCTCCCCTAACAGATTCTCCAGCAGTTGGGACACCTTGGGATGAGAAATCGGTGAAATTTACAACAGTGCATATTTATAGTTTTCAGTCACATGATTGTCAGGCAAAACATCTATAGAACTGCAGCACAGGCCGCTCGATTTTGCATCTGTTTCAATCCACAAGTATTCATCTTATTGATGATGCACACTATATAGCAGATAAGCCCAGAATATGAACAATACATTTCATGTTATGCACTTTCTTTATAATAGTTTTCAATGGGAAAATGCTTAATGTGGAACTTTGCATGTTCATAATATGGGTGCATCTGTTTGCCTGTAAAGAATATTTTTATTAATAAGGTGTAAACCAAATATGGCCCTCCAGTATCATTGTCTTAAAAGGATAGTTCGTTGTTCCAAACCTGTAGGAGTTTCTTTCTTCTGTTGAACACAAAAGAAGATACTTCAAAGAATGTCGGCAACCAAACAGTCGATGGGCCCCATTGACTTCAATAATATTTTTTTTCCATACTATGGGAGTCAATAGGGTCCATTAACTGTTTGGTTACCCATGTGTTCAGCAGAAGAAAAACTTGTAAAGGTTTGGAACAACTTGAGGGTGGGTAAATGATGACAGTTTTGACAGACATTTTTGGGTGAAATATCCCATTAATGCATAAAGCCACATTTTCATTATAGTTTTCAATGGGAAAATGTTTAACATGTTAGTTAGCACGTTGCGTTCATATTTTGGGCTCATCTGCTTGCCTTTATATAGTACGTTTCATCAATGAGGTATACTATGGAAGTAAATTAATGCCAAATGTTTTTGAAATAAAAAGCTTGTTGAATTGCTCTAAATGAAAAAAAATATGCATTACATTAGCTGTACTTGCATTTAGATGCACTGTATTTTTAAGGCTTGCATTTTTATGGGATGAAATTCAACATGGTCGTATATTTAAGCTGTGAATATTTCAATTAAAAATATTTCACACACATTTTCATTATTAAAAATTCAATCATTCATATTCACATTTCAAATTTCACTTCCAAGATATTTATTCTGTTTAAAAATACAACCTATAAGATTCAACTAGCAATTTTCAGTCCATTTTATTTCGCTTTACAAATTCGCTTCCACAAATTCAGTGGTTCAAATTCGGCAGAAAATTCAACATTTCACATCCGGGAACTGCAGGAAGAGCAGTAGAGTGCCGATGCATCATCTCTATCTGCTGTTAGTCTGCTTCACCAGCAGGTGCCGCTAGCGGCTGTTTAGGAAGACCAAAGCAACGCTAGTAAATCATCATTCATTCATAAAAACGGATTTACAGAATTAGAGCAAGCATAAGTGAATATGTGATGATTATCAGGGCCAGTATAAATGCAGAAACGCTGATAAAGACACAAAAGCTGCATTTATGTTTAATTCAGTGTATTTACGCTTACTTTCCCAGTGTAGCTACAGCTTTCTCTCCAGTGAACAAGATAACGTTATTGCCCGATGCTGGTGTACAGATCAAACGTTAAATCTGAGATAAACATATATTTCTCTCTGTTGTTTAGTTTCCTTAACTTTATATCGCAGCGCGGTGTTGTAATACTAGGGCTTCCCTCATCCGTCATAGGATTCCCCTGCCATCAGGACAAAAACTCTTAACACAGCTTAATGGACTCGTACAGTGATATAAAAGACCAAACTCGCACCTCATTTGTGATGTAGGTTAGACTATATAGGCTCCAAGAAAGCAGATACTGGCATAAAGTTGATTTGACGCTGAACGTTTGATTATGATACTCGCAAATTTAGGGACCGTCTCTAAAGTTACGACATTTGGTATTCACGTTTCTACCTTCTACCAAACTCTTGTAGACACACATGCACATATACATATTCAAACACACCTCACTCAAAGTACATGCATATATATATATATATATACTATTTATTTATTTATTTATTTATTTTACACGTTCATCTCACTATTTTTTTTACTTTGTTCATTTTTTATTTTACCTGATCATAGATTATCCTGCTTATACAAATTTTAAATAAAATTTAGAAATAAAATTAACTAAGTAGAACAAATTGTGCGATGAATGTGTAAAAAAAAGAAAAAGTATATGTGCATGTACTTTGAGTTGAGTGTGTTTGAATATGTGTGTGTGTGTGTGTGTGTGTGTGTGTGAGAGTGTGTGTGAGAGAGAGAGAGAGAGAGAGAGAGAGAGAGAGAGAGAGAGAGAGAGAGAGAGAGAGAGAGAGAGAGAGAGAGAGAGAGAGAGAGAAGGGTGCATCACTCTTTGACCTGGCACCTATAGATGAACACTTCACAGGTAGTTTTGGTGACAATCATTCTCATCATATGCTATTGAGCTTTAAGTTATGGCATTTTTTTGTATAATCCAATACAGTAGTGAAATACATAGCAATCTTTACATATTACTTGACAGTTTATTTGGAAACACTTTACAGTAAGGTTCATAATGTATTAACTAATGTGAACTATCCATGAGCAACACATTTGTTGTTGTATTTGTTAATCTTTGTTAACATTAATAAAAATACAGCAGTTCATTGTTCATGTTACTTCACTGTGCATTAACTAAAGTTGACAAATACAACTCTTGATTTTAGTAATGTATTATTAAATGCTGGAATTAACATTAACAAAGATTAGTAAGTGCTGTAGAAGTGCAGTTCATTGTTCATTCATATCAACTATTTAATATAAAGTGTTACCTTTTATTATAATAAACATCAAAAATCTAAAAGGTTTGCATTATACCTGACAGCTAGATGAACAATTTACAGTTGGTTTTGTGACTAAGTCATTCTCTTTAAATGCAATTGAAGGTAGAAACGTGAATACAGAATGTCGTAACTTTAAAGACGGTCCCTAAATTTGCGAGTATCATAATCAAACGTTCAGCGTCAAATCAACTTTATGCCAGTATCTGCTTTCTTGGAGCCTATATAGTCTAACCTACATCACAAATGAGGTGCGAGTTTGGTCTTTTATATCACTGTACGAGTCCATTAAGCTGTGTTAAGAGTTTTTGTCCTGATGGCAGGGCAATCATATGACGGATGAGGGAAGCCCTAGTATTACAACACAGCGCCGCGATATAAAGTTAAGGGAACTAAACAACAGAGAGAAATATATGTCTACCTCAGATTTAACGTTTGCTCTGTACACCAGCATCGGGCAATAACGTTATCTTGTTCACTGGAGAGAAAGCTGTAGCTACACTGGGAAAGTAAGCGTAAATACACTGAATTAAACATAAATGCAGCTTTTGTGTCTTTATCAGCGTTTCTGCATTTATACTGGCCCTGATAATCATCACATATTCACTTATGCTTGCTCTAATTCTGTAAATCCGTTTTTATGAATGAATGGTGATTTACTAGCGTTGCTTTGGTCTTCCTAAACAGCCGCTAGCGGCACCTGCTGGTGAAGCAGACTAACAGCAGATAGAGATGATGCATCGGCACTCTACTGCTCTTCCTGCAGTTCCCGGATGTGAAATGTTGAATTTTCTGCCGAATTTGAACCACTGAATTTGTGGAAGCTAATTTGTAAAGCGAAATAAAATGGACTGAAAATTGCTAGTCGAATTTTATAGGTTGTATTTTTAAACAGAATGAATATTTTGGAAGTGAAATTTGAAAGGTGAATATGAATTACTGAATTTTTAATAATGAAAATGTGTGTGAAATATTTTTAATTGAAATATTCACAGCTTAAATATACGATTGTGTTGAATTTCATCCCATAAAAATGCAAGCCTTAAAAATACAGTGCATCTAAATGCAAGCACAGCTAATGTAATGCATATTTTTTTCAAATAGTGCAATTCAACAAGCTTTTTATTTAAAAAACATTTGACATTATCTTACTTCCATAGTATACGCTAGGAATGTAACAATTTTTTTTTTTTTTTTTTTTACAAAAAGATTTAAATGAGAAAGTGTCTTTTGTATTTTTCAGACAAAATGCTGCATATTTCTTTGCGAAACTGAAATATCTTCATAACAAAACTAAACTGAAATTTTAAAACAAATCCTAAAATCAAATAAATAATACAAATAAAAGAAATCTCTTCATGAGTACATGAACAAGATTATTTGCTCTATTACAGGCAGAACTCTCTGTAGCCATTTAAAATGAGAGGCAACCACTGCATTTTAATCACCATCCCAACAGAGATGCAGCTGCATACATGCAGCATGTGCAGTTTTTCATTTAAATTAGATTGTATAATTTTTAACATTTGAAGCAAAAACAGAATGTTCAGACTTTAGGTTTGTGAAATTATGCTACATAAAACTTAACGACAGCAGACAGACTGCATGAGAAAGCAAATTCACTTGCTGCGTCCCATTTCGGAGGCTGCATCCTCCGGAGGTCGCATTTGAAGGTTGCATGTGTCATCAAGGGTGTCTTATTTAAGAAAAATAACCATAATAAAATTGACTGTTATTCCTCATGAGGTGTAAAACAATGTAATTTCTTTCTTACTTTTGCAATCTAACGGTTACTTTTCTTAAATAAAACACCCTTGATGAAGTATACAACCTTCAAATGTGACGCAGCTACTTACTGTCTTGACAGCGGGTGGTGCTTATGGAACAGCGGCAATAAAGCGCTTCCATGGTTACCGCTGTAAACAAAGCAGCACTGTGCGCTAAAACTACTTTAAAACGCATTGTACAGAATTAAAATGAAAAGAAAATACCATCTAAATTTTTCTGAACACAGTTCCCCTCAGCTAGACATTCATATAAACCCCTGCCCCCAAATGTATCACGATTCATTTAGCATCTCAACCGACTTGAATTGTCCCGTTTCAATCAATGTTCACTCGGTTCCGGATGTATTGTTACATCCCTAGTATATACTGAATTTGGTCTTTTAATACAGCTGTTTTAGTACAAAAGTACAATACCGGTAAGAATAACTGCAAGGGAAATCCTTGTTATGCCCTATATATTAATCTGCAAATATTTGTCTGATAATTTCCAGATCTCACCTCATAAAGGCTAATGCGGCAGTTCTTATCATTGCTGGACTCATCCTTGCGCTCATTCAGGATCTGCTGCAGCAGTTTTCCGGCCTGGCAGTTGTCAGAGATGGAGTTGTAAAGATCCTCCAGTTGGCCGTAAGTCAGGTAGCTCAAAATGTTCAGACCGTGGTCAATGAAGAGACGCACAAACTGTGGTTTATTGTTCATCAGCGCATCATTCATGAAATCTTTCAGGTCGTCATACTGCATGTGCCAAGATAGAAATACCAGGTTATCACCACATACCAGAAAAACATTTATTTGATCAAAAATACAGCAAAAATTTTGGAATATTGTTACTACTTAAAATAACTGTTTTCTATTTGAATATATTTTAAAATGTAATTTATTCCTGAACTTTCAGCATCATTACTCCAGTCTTCAGTGTCACGTGATCCTTCAGAAATCATTCTAATATGCAGCTTTTGTGGTCAAGAAACACTTCATAATATCATTTATGAGAGTTGAAAACAGCTGTGCTAAATGTCTTTACTGTAACTTTTGATCAATTTAATGCATCTTTGTTTTAATTTCTTTCTTTAAAAAAATAAAACTAACTGACCCCAAACTTTTGAATTTGAACAGTAGTGTGTATAAAAATTTGTTCACACTTTAGTTTAGGTCCAATTCTCACTATTATACTGATATACTATTAACTATTAACTCTATGACTTTTGCTTCAAACTCCTAATTACTGCTTATACGCCGCGTTCCAAATTATTATGCAAGTGACATATCAGTAAGATTTCAGATTTTAGTTTTTCTAAGAAAATGTTTGTTTGTTTATCCATGTCTTTTTAGATAACTGATATCAATCTCAGACAAAATAATTTGCCAGGTCTATGGAAACCCTACTTAGAGGTTGTCCCACATTATTAAGCAAGTCACAGTTCTCATGCAATATGGTGCAACATCGTGCAAAAGGCATGAAAACAACTAATACTGTATGAAAACTAATCATAAGATTTGTGAGTCCTCCTTTTTATACCATAGCTGAAAATGGCCAGTTATGAACTCCACATATCTTGCAGAATACATTTCGACACCCTCAGAGACCCTAAAGGGACCTTCCATCTCACTTCCCAATATTCCAGCCCAAATCATCACCCGCCAGCTCCTTGCTGACGTCTTGTTGTAACGTGGTGGCCATTCACCAATCATCCAGAAATCCATCCATTCAGACCATCCATTGTAGTACGACATTAGTCAGTGAATAAAACTATTTAAAAATGAGTCTTCATGCATTTTAAACCCACTGTAAATGTTCTCTTTGTGAGCTTTGGTTTGGAGTGGCTTTAATCTTTACGCACAACTGCCAGCCTGCATGGAGAGCTTCTTGAGACTACAGAGACACCAGCAGCTTCAAATACCTGTTTGCTGCTCAACACTGGCTTTTTTATAGCTGCACTTTTAATACAATAATTTTTTTGGACAGGAACTTTCATTAATAAGCCTTTATCGGACCGAGTTCTGCTGTGCTCTAAATCACTCACAAATCTTATGATAATTCGATAATCTCTATTCAGTTTTCACAAAATATTAATTGTTTTCATGCCTTTTGCACAACATTGCACCATTTCATGCTTTTCATCTTCAGAAAGATCTTTCTTCATACCCATATTGCATGAGAACTGTGACTTGCTTAATAATGTGGAACAAGCTCTAAGTAGGATTTCCATAGACCTGGCAAAAAAAAAAAATTTCTGAGATTGATACCAGTTATCTAAAAAATCTGAATGTATATTGTACTGAAATCTTACTGATATGTCACTTGCATAATAATTTGGAACGCAGTGTATATAGTTAGAAGGTAGTTATTAGGGATGCACGATATTTATCGGACAGATAAATTATCGGCCGATATGGGTGAAAATGACGTCATTTTTATTTCTCCGATAAATAAATGTAATCCGATAACTAGATCCGACAAAGTACTTGCTGGCAAATCAATCAATTAGTCTGATTTATCCGAGATTCATCCGCTTTCTGACTGCGAGTGACTGCAGCTTTAAAACGGTTTCGCGCTCACTGCGTCATCACCTTTGAACATGTCTTTGGCGGTCTGGACGTTACTCGGTGGCAGCGGAGGACAATGCCATTGCTATTTGCAGTTCAACAAGTATTCCGAGGAGGAAAAAAATGCATCAAGTTTTAACACAACAAATCTTATATCTCACATGAAAGGTCATCACCGCGGAGAAGCTGTATTAAAAGAATATGAAACAGCCGCGGCAGCAGCTACCAGCGCTAAGCCTAAAACACAGCGTTGATGTCCCCATTCAGCAGGCATTTAAAAATTGTAAAAAGATGTCCAGCGATAGCAAAAAGGCTAAAGCCATAAACAACAAAGTAATGAAATTTAGTTATAAAATAGGGTTTTCGCAGGTTAGTAGAAAAACAAAAACATGATATACCTTCCTCATCCCTCATATTTATTTTTTGTTAAACTATGTAATTTCAGAGAAATCTCAACGTGTCTATGCCCTATGCTCTTTTGTTGAAGATGCACTTTTGTTTTTCTTTTTTTTTTTAGAGGTTTGTAATGTATTTTATTTATGTATTTGAAATACGTGACTTAAAGTCTATACACCTTCCTCATGCACTAAAGGTTGAATATGCATTTCTTTGTCATGCATGAAATTCTTGAAGATAAATTTGTTGTTAATGAGTTGTTAAGTGCACATAAACCATAGTTTTGTCATAGTTCTGTTAAACCCTTTCTGTTACTAAGTATTGTGGTGCCTTTCACAAAAGAGTCAGGACTGATGTTTGCATCAGAACATCAGTTTCATCAGTGCATCTTAGATTTTCCTATTCTCCTGGGAGCACAAACTGCAGATTATATGAAAATTATAATAGTTATGGTTATCGGTATCTGTATCGGAATCGGCCATGAGAAGGACTTAATTATCGGCTATCGTTATCGGTTAAAATTTTTCATATCGTGCATCCCTAGTAGTTATTAAGTTTAGGTATTGGGTATGATTAAGACATGTAGAATATGATCATGCAGAATAAGGCATTAATAAGTGCTTTAGAAGGACTAATAAAAAGCCAATATCCTAGTAATTATGCATTCTAATAAGAAACTTGTTAGTGGTGAGAATTGGACCCTAAACTGAAGTGTTACCAAAAATCGTATCCCTCCTTTAGATATTTTAAATTTCATCACTTACATGTATTCATTTGTCAGACACTTTTATCCAAAGCAACCCAAGACATACATTTAATTAGTTCAAGTATTATGAAAGATTATGTGTATTTTCATCATCTTTAGTTAGATGCATCTACATTGAGACTGTGCCTCAGATGCAATCAACTAACTCTGTCTGTGTCTGTAAAGGTGTGAACAAAATGGCCCATACAGACGTATGTCCCACAGAAACTGATGGGTGTGAATGACACAGAAACAGCATTGCTCAGATTAGATTGCAGGGTAGATTGATCTGCTGTGGGAGGTCTTAACAGTTATCTAATTTTGTAGCCCTTTTGTCTTCATGTATACAATTCTGACCCACAGACAGAACTTTGGGTTAAGATATTTTGAAGGCCGACACACTGACATCGCTGCTGAAGAACTGTGCTACACTACTACCTTCAATAAATTCTTCTCCCCACAAGAACTCTGGTCAAGCTTACTTATTTTATGTATTAGAGAAATCTAATACATTGCTGAGCCACCCTAAAAGGCTCAGCCAAATACAGAAAAATCTAACAATTCCCTGGGAATCAAACCCATGACCTTGGCTTTTTTAGTGCCATGCTGTACTGTTTAAAGTACAGGAACACTTGACAACCCTGGTTTAAAAGATAATTCATATTTCCCACAATCCTCTACCTTCCAGTCGATGTTTCCATTGAAGAGTTCACTCTTGGCAATGTCCACTCTGTTCCATGTTACAGCAAGCCTCAACTCATCAGCATGGGGATTAGTAATGCCCGAAACCTGTTTTTTACTCGCTAACACACACACACAGCAAAAATGATATACAGAAAAAAAGTTCACATCCATAAAACTGAAAAGTCTCATCACTTTTGACATGACAAGAGTCCAATTGAACTGCGAGTGTATCCATTCAAACTTCATTAACCAACAGCAGCATGTAAACACGTGCTAGCCGGAGTCTTTAACCTCTGCACTCGCTTGTGACGTCCTTTGCGACGTCTTGCGCATGACACTGCATTTGAATTTGGAAAAGAAACACAAAACTGACAGGAGGTGCTCAGGTGAAAAACAGTGATTGGACCTAACACCTGGACAACTAGTTGTCCAGTCCGGTTCCGTTCGCACGGTGCGAAAATTCTGAGAATGCGGTTGTGAGTCCTGAAAATTTACAGTTGTGAGTTTGTTTATAGAATGCGCTTGTCACTCCCATAAATAACTGTACTGTGTGTGAACGTAACCATATTAAGGACTCAAATACACGACTGACAACCGTATTCTGCTGCTGTGTGAACGTGGCCATACAGTATTAGTTTTTAACAGTTAGTGCAAATATTTTTCCCTTCCTTTATTTTATCTTAAATAACATCAAAATCTTGCACTGAACAACACTGTACTGAACAAATGCAATATATTAGTGAATATATTAGTTCACTATTCTATTTCCTTCTTTCTACATTTGCCCAAGATGCCGTTTGAGCATCGGTAACATTTATTGGTAGCATAAGGAGCATTTCAGTGGTTTAAAATCGAGGCTCACGACTTGCGTGAACGCTTTTACTGTAATTTAGAAAAGCGTGTTCATAATACAAGCGGTGCGGTCCCGACGTGCATGCGGTGTGGTGCGCTCGTTTTTCCAGGCTATGCCACGGAAACTTTTCAGAATGCCGCAACCAACCGATCAGCCGAACAGCTGATCATAGCTGTACTGGGCAGGTTTTTATTTCTCGTCTCCATAAATATATCTCGTAGTAAAGCTAATGCAAGGACTAAAAAAAAAAAAATAAAAATAAAAAATAACATTATCTTTTGCTGAAACTTCCTCGTCATCGCGGTGAGCGCAGTTCATGGTTGCATAGCAATGACAGATGCCACGGGAGCGAAAGTGTTCTGAAAGAAGGAGATAGCGGCGCGGCCGCGCTTTCCACGCATTTTTAGATGCACTATGTGAACAGCCCCTTAGAATGGTGACTTTTTCATTAAACTCGAAAAAATACTGCAATGTCCATTTTTTGCAATGTCCAATGTTCCTCATCCACTTTCCTTTTCGGTTTGGAAAGGAACATATTTCATTCACACTTTGCAACCAAACAACAAATAAACTATGAAAGTCCTGAACCAGTTCTCTTCTCTTATCAACTAGATAATAATAATAATAATTTAGCAGGCTGGATTATGTTTTATTTTTGAGATCAGTTGCGGGCCGGGTGGAGGGGGGGCCATAAATGGCTTGTGGGCCAGCAGTTTGAGACCACTGGTTTAAAGTTTACCTTGAACAAGCACTTTAAGCATCACAGTATCAAAATCATCTGATCCTTCCTGTTCCGTGTCATAAATGGAGATGAGGTCTTTGTTTTGGTAGACACTTAAAACCTTTCAGGTACCAGCCAAAAAACAACAACAACAATTTTTTTTTTTTAAAAATCAGCATTCAAAAAAAAAAAATCTGTTTTAGTACTTTGATGTTATATGATTAAAGAGTGTGACATTTACCTCATCAACAAGTTTGTCCATCTCTTGCTCTGAAGGAAAATATTTCATTATTTTCTCTGCCAATCGTTCTCTAAGTTCCATGTTGTGAGTCCCTTCCTCCTTCTCTGCTCCTCCAGTTGAGGCCATCGGTGCAGATTGTACGTTCTCCACGATGTCGCACACAAGATTGGCAAGCCCCCCCGAACCAGCCAGGACCAACCAGGGCATTGAATTCTTCAGAGAGATATCTAATGCCTGAAATGAAGAAGCATCGTAAGAGAGAACAAAGAGATGGGACCGAGGACATTTGGCATGTAATTAAACCGGAATCTGCTCACCTCCAGCATTGACGCTTCTCCAGATATCAGCATATTCAGAACAGGAATGTCAAAGCTTGCACTGTCTGCACATGAGATGATGTATTTCAGCAAGTGCATACAAGTATAAAGTCCTCGTTGCTTTTATTACACAGATATTAATGTAACATTCATTGATTATCATTAATATTTCAGTTCTCTGAATCACTGAACTCTTACTAATGTCATACTGTGTCAAAATTAATTATCACATGACCTTCTATGGACACTTTCTAAATGATCCTATTAGCCTGTAATACTTAAAGGGTTTGTTCACCCAAAAATAACCTTTGTTCATCTTCAGAACACAAATTAAGATATTTTTAAATTAAATCCGAGGAAGTTTTTTTTATCCCCCATAGAAAGCAACAAAATAACCACATTCAAAGTCAAAGTAGTAAAAACATTGTTAAAATAGTCAATTATGAAGTGACGAGAATACTTTTTGTGCGCAAAAACAAAATGAAAATAACGACTTTATTCAACAACTTTGTGTTGTAATCATGTAAAAAACAGAAGTATAACAGTAAATAAATATCGGATATCAGGCACAAACACAAAAATTATCGGTATCAGTATCGGTTCTAAAAAAAAGAAATCAATATCGGTCGATTACTAGTTAATATCTCATTAAATTTAATTTTTAATGTTGACATGTATTAAATGAGTTGTCACACACTTGTAGTTTTGTACATTCGTATCTATATTATAGGTGTTTAAAGATTAAATACCATAAAGCCATTCTAGTTAAAGAAACAATATTCTTACTTTTTTTACCATGTAGTGAGGTACCATGTATGGTTTTACCTGTGGTGATCTAATTAGAGTTCAAAACATCGAATCTGGCCCATTTAAATCTTTGTCTTCTCTTGTAAATATCCAAAACGGCCATTAGGTGGCCAAAAATCTAAACCTCCCTTGTTCAAACCAAGGATTTGCTAGTTAACATGTTGCACTCCGGTTCAATGAAACAACTGCAATGAAACCAAGCAATGTAAATTCATCTCTACATCAGTAACATTCTATCATGAACATCAAGTTCATAGGCCATTCCTAAGGGGACCTGAGTGCCATTCAAGCATGTAAAATGCCCTGAAAGCAGGATTTTATTTTATACCTGTGCGCTGACATGAAATGTATTCCTCCAGACGGGCTCTGAAACCGACCTCACCACCTTTACGCCCTGTGGTCCCATCATCCACCAGAAGGAAAGCCTTGTAGCTATTGTCCAGAGAGCAAAAGTTGCGCGCTACACTTTTGACAAAATACTTTGCGGGGAAACTTCCCTAAAAGAAAGAGAGAGACATTGTTGTTCTGAAAGACCGTAAACCATATGCAAATGCAATGTGCAGTGCTAGTTTATCTTTTTATATCTATTTATGCAGTACACAGCATGTAGACTCTGAACAGTATGCTTTTTTTTTTTGCATAAAAGGCAAAAAACAAGTGGCCTAGTACTATAAAATGTGCAATATACACTTCCTGGGTAACTGTCAAACTGCAAAGTGTTTGACTTCCATCTGCAGTATAATGAACTTTTAAGATGATTAAAAAAATTACTCAAATTTCTAGAATAATGTAAAATAACCTCCTAAAGTAAATCTATTTAAAAATAAAAAAATATGAAACATTTTACAATTAATAACAATTCATTGATAAAAATTGTTTACTTTTACATATTTTATACAACAGTTAGTTCTAGTTCTTGACTTTCAGCAATGTTCCAATAGTGCTTAATTCGTTTTTGGAAATATGCAGTATGCTAGTTCTGACCATTGTGGGTGCAGTAAGAATTATTGGCAGCCTTGGTAAATATGATCAAAGGCGGCTGTGATAATAAATCTGTAGTGTTTACCCTTTTGATCTTTCCAAAATTTCACAAAAATCTAACCTTTTATTGAAGTAAAACTAATGAATGTGCGGGTGGAACACAATCAGAGCTTTATTAAAAAAGTATCCTGGCTTTTCCAAGCAAAGTAACCCATATAGCTCCAGAGGGTTAATAAAGAACTTCTGAAGCAAAGCGTTTTTGTAAGAAAAGTTTTTGTACCGACTCAAAAGCGTGACCTCTGACCTGATGTAAGTAGGATGGAGTAGAGTAAGCTTAGGTGAGAGTTGATGCCTCTCGCGGTTCAAAGAAACAGGGCTGTACAACAAACTCTTCTTCTCTTGTATCTAAATCCCCAGACATTTCTATTTAAAAATTCTTCTGTTTCCGGAAGCCAGTGATTTTAGTTTATAAAGTTATAAATATGGATATAAAAGCATCGCTTCGCTTCAGAAGGCCTTTATTAACCCCATGGAGTCGTATAGATTACTGTTATGATGGATGGATGTGCTTTTTGGGCTTCAAAATCTTGGGTATCATTCACTCCCATTATAAAGCTTGCAGGAGACAGAATATTTTTTAATATAACTTTGATTTATGTTTGGCTAAAAAGAAGAAAGTCATATACACCTAGGATGGCTCACCTGAGGGTGAGTAAATAATGGGATCATTTTTGGGTGAACTATCCCATTGCAGAATTGCAGGAATTAGTTAAAGGATTAGTCCACTTTCAAATAAACTTTTCCTGATAATTTACTCACCCCCATGTCATCCAAGATGTTCATGTCTTTCTTTTTTCAGTCAAAAATAAATGAAGGTTTTTGATGAAAACATTCCATGATTATTCTCCTTATAGTGGACTTCCATGGACTCCAAACGGTTTAAGGTCAAAATGACAGTTTCAGTGCAGCTTCAAAGGGCTTTAAACGATACCAGACGAGGAATAAGGGTCTTATCTAGCGAAATGATCGGTCATTTCCAAAAGAAATACAACTGTATATGCTTTATAAACATAAATTATTGCCTTGCACGTGCTTCCGCTTTCCGTATTCTTCAAAAAGCTTATGCTGTATGTCCTACGCCTTCCCTATTCAACTTACGTAACGAATGCGGCGGCAATTAGTAGAATAGGGAAGGTGTAGGATATACGGCGTAAGCTTTTTGAAGAATACGGAAAGCGGTATCACATACAAGCCTCAGTTTAGCTAATGCACATTAAATGTTTTAGGTTACAGCTGCATAGGTCTCTGGGGGAGGAAAAAAACAAAACAAAAAAAACAACAGCAATTTTATGTTTATCGGTTTGATGTTGTTGAACTCTGAAACCAGAATAACTCTTTTGCATTCCTGGCCATATCACACCATAATTGACTTGACCACATGTTCAAGGAATTAAAGACTGTTGCAATATGCAAATATTTCACTGTACCAGTCTTTTTATGTACCCTAAAAATGTTTGCATACAGGACAAATGAACTGCTGTGTCTTCAAATACAGGCAGTTAAGTCAATGCTAGGAAGATTGTTCTTAGAAGATAATACATTATCATATGTTCTTTCATATAAACAGTATAAAAACTATATAATAACAGCATAATTTACTTGCCTCAATCAACTCAGTAGGAATTATTAGAGTTATTAGAATTATTGTTTTTGTTGTTACATGTAATTTATTGCCACACTTTAATATGTGAATCCTATTATCTGAAAACCAAACAGGTTTAGCGTTTTCAGGTTTTATGGATAAAACAACAGAGCTGCGCACTCAGGTTTATGGCTGCTGTAAATTTTACCTTCCACAAACCTTTCCCGAAACATTTAGAGAAAGGCTTCAAAGATTTAAGAGGCTTCATTTCTCCATCCCTACTCAATAGTTTTAGGCCTTTTTGCACGTTTCAATCAAATTTACAGTAGCTGTTTTAGAGAGCGTTTAATCATTGTACACATTAACTATCTGTAATGTAATTTTTCATGTGTGGAAAAAGCGACAAAACTAAACTAGCCAATCAAATTTCTTTTCACCTATATCCCCCATGCATACACACACACATTTGACATTTGATTGTTATTCTCTCTTGCTTTCTTAATATGTCATTGAGTGTACACAGATTGCCTAGAATTGACATTTCACAAGATGTAATATAGGTCTAAGGTGTCCCCAGAATGTGTCTGTGAAGTTTCAGCTCAAAATACCCCATAGATTTTTTATTATACCATGTTTTAACTGCCTATTTTGGGGTGGGATTAAAAATGCTCTGATTTGGGGTGTGTACACCTTTAAATGCTGGTGTTCCCCGCCCACAAGCTCGCGACTCCATTAAACATAGCATAAACAATACTGAAGTTCACAATATAACTATCAAAATGGATAATTACAAACTGTTGATGATGCAGCACATCAGATCACATAAGTATGGCATGTATTTTGTGGATGTTTGCTAACATTTGATTCGGAATGAGTTTGATAGTGCTGCACTGCTAACGGTGCTAAAGCTAATTATACAGACTGCAAGTGTTTTCGGGTTAAAAATGAAAATAACGACATGGCTCTGGTCTCCGTGAATACAAAACATTTAGAAAGACAATTTACAAATATCACTAAATATATAATGATATCATGGATCATGAAGAGTTATTATAGATCCATCTGCGCATTTTCGCTATGCAAGCTATCTGCTTGCATGCTTCACAATACCTGCAGAACGTCTGATGATTCGACTGTGCAGCTCCAGACGTTAAACATGGGCTGGTATATGCAAAAGATGGGGGCGTACATATTAATGATCCCGACTGTTGCATCACAGTCGGTGTTACGTTGAGATTCGCCTGTTTTTCTGTCATGCGCGAGATTTACATATGAAGGTGGAAACATTTCCACCTTTGTCATTTCCATGTACAGAACTTTTGTTATTCAACTATGCCAAGGTAAATTAAATTTTCAATTCCTTCAATTTCAATTAATGCCGTTTTTATTTTTTACATAATTTTTTTAATTACACCTTTAATTAAAAAATTATGTAAAAAATAAAAACGGCATTAATCATCATTCCGAATCAAATGTTAGCAAACATTCACAAAGAGATTTTCCACACATTTTCAATGGTTTCATTTCAATTAAAGGTTCTATTATTGTGATTTTTTAAAATGCAGATTTATTTTCAAAGGCTTCTTCTGTTCATGTTTGCTAAGGGTGCCAATGATTCTAACCTGGGTAGTGTAGTTGATCGTAGCTCTATCGGTGGCAATGGGTCTACGATCAGCTTAGGCTTACGAGGCTTTTGGAAAACGCAGCCTAGGACTGTATATTGTTTAAGTTGTGTTACCTCAGAGTTGACAAGCTGTTGGCGATTTTCTACCAGGCCCCAGGGAGCGATGCCAATGAGAACCACTTTACTGAGAGTGACAGATGATGTTGCGGTGGCATAATCTCTCACAGCTTCTCCTATACACCTGCCGAGGCCTTCCTTCAACCCCCCGCTTATGATCCATGCTCCTATACATAAGCAACATCCAAAATTTACTTTTTTTGGTAATCGGACAGTTGATGGTAGCCACTGACCTCCATAGTAGGAAAAAAATACTATGGAAGTCAATGGCTACCGTCAACTGTCAGGTTGCCAACATTCTTTAAGATAACTTCTTTTATGCTCAACAGAAGAAAGAAATTCATACAGGTTTGGAACAACTTAAAGGTGCAATATGTAAGAATTTTGCAGTAAAATATACTAGAACAGCGTTATATATTTTTTTACAGAAACCATGGAAAAACCAAAGATGCTTTAATATATTACACGTTTTAATAGATAAGAGAACAACTGTTTGATTACATTTATAGACAGAACACTAATTATTGTTATATAGCTCAACACGTTTAGTCTTATTGTATAAATCTAATTTTCTTGATTTTTTGCGAGTACCATGGTTTATCATGCCTCAGAGAAAAACACTATTTTGTGAAGTAGCTAACATAGAATAATCAGATACAGCTTTATTTTTAGTAACAGTAATACAGAATTTTCTCAATCATACAATCCGTTTTAAAATTAATTGCATGCAATTTATCAACACAAGCCATCCAGCATTTAATATGATATTCTAAAATCGATCTATCTTACTGCAGTGTGTCTCAAAAACAAGTGTCTCACAGCAGCCGCCGAGCAAACACACAGAGTAACATTATAACATCATTTTCAACACTCTCAAATGTATCTAATATGATAAACAGAGCTGTGTTACTCAAGACCAGAAAAGCGGAAGCAGCGCCGGCAACTGTTATAATAATAGGTCCGCTGCTCGTGTGTTGCGCAATTGCTCCAGTGGCCTCGTTCAGCTCCCATAACACTCGGTCCTGCTCTAATTCATACTACAGTAACGTTAATAATCGCATCCATGAACATGATTTCTTCCCAAGTCCTATTCTGATTATTTTGCACCGTCCGTTGAGGTAAAGCCCACATGTCCCAAGATTCCGCACTCAAACTTTTTTTGGAATAGGCCTCTAGCAACCTCTAGCGGACAGAAAATATTACATAGTGCACCTTTAAGGATGAGTAAATGAATAAAGAATTGTCATTTTTGGGTGAACTATCCTTTTAAATTGCATTGTGCATTATTTTTTTCAATAAAATGGAAATTTTTTTTGGCTATATACACAGAGAAATGGGCAACTATCCTGATAAATCAGGTTGATTAAATAATTAGTCTGGCATGAATTTGTGTCCTGGTAACTGGGCCTCTGATGACTTGCATTTATTTACTTTACAAGTATTATTCACATTCATACTGCTTGCATCCTGAGAGTTCACAACAGAAGACGCAATGACAGCTGAAGTTTGCTCAAGTCACTGTGGTCATGCACTTTTTTATCTTATTAATCATTTCAGGCAAAAATAGCAAACTGTAGCAAACCTTTTCACAAATAAGAGGGCAATTATGCTGAAAAATGACAGTTTGCAATAAATCAAAATTCTACTCAGATATCAAAACTTTTACACAGTTGTAAAAGTAGCATAATGGAAACTGTTGTATAGCATGGAACTGTATGAAAAACAATGAGATGTGTGTGGAGAGAAGAAGATACCTGTGCTCTGTGCAGCTTTAACCAGCCCCTGTCTCAGTACCTCTTGCACCCAGGTCTTGACCTCTGACCTTTTCTCACCACCAAACACTGACACCACCAGGTTGGGATGTGCCAGTTTCCAGTGTTCTCTCATGATATTAAAGACCCAGGAAGGATCTGTGGTGCTGGAGAGACGCAAAAACTGGGATAAAGAGAAGGGGAGTGAGATGAAAACAACTGTAAGGCCACATTCACACTGTCCGTTTTTGGGATTGACAATCGCATTTACTTACAGGTGTGAGTCTCGAAATGTCTCGATTACACAGGAACTTACAATAGCATCTGCAACACTGTCTGTATGAACGTGCAGTGAGAGTCAAGCCCGTATTCTATTACTAGTAACCATAACGACAGTGGTCAACGTAATATTAAAGATGGCGACGTGCATAAAACATTTTTGACATGACAAGAGTCCTACTGAACTGCGAGTGTATATCCATTCAAACTTCATTAACCAACAGCAGCATGTAAACATGCACTAGCCAGAGTGTTTAACCTCTGCACTCGAGTGTGGCATCCTTTACGAAGTCTTGTGCATGACATGGCATTTGAATTTGCAAAAGAAACACAAAACAGACGGGAGCTGCTCCGGTGGAAAACGGTGATTGGATCGAACACGTTCAGATGACACACAGCTCGTATCTGTCACTGTAAGTTACCGAAAGCAAAAAAAACAACACACAAAACACCGGCTCTCTTTCACTGCATTACGTGAAAGACAACTAGTTGTCCAGTCCGGTTCCATTCACACAGAGCAAATATTCTGAGAATATGGTTGTGAGTCCTGAAAATTTATGGGTGTGAGTTCGATTATAGAAGGTGATTGTCACTCCCGTAAATAACCGTACTGTGTGTGAATATAACCGCATTAAGGACTCAAATACACGACTGACAACCGTATTCTGCAGTACAAGGTACTGATTTGTTAAATATGGTTGTTTCTTCAACTATGGGCAAATTTAATGTCCCAGGGATTGATGCTATTAAAACCTTTTTTGTAATATAAAGACCATATTTAGGGTATGTTTCCATGGAAGTTTTTTTTTTCCTTTGCATTTTTCACATTCAGGCAACACTATTGTGAAAACGATCCCTGTTCACATGGATTTTTAAAAATTACAAAAAACTTTGTATTATAAATGCAAGACCAGTAGTTGGCAGTATCATTTTGTAAAGAAACAATACGCAACTATACACTGAACATGGACTAGACCGCTGGAGCGATTGCGCAACACACACCTCACGTGCAGCGTAACTTTTATCATGCCACAGTCACTGCAGTAAGATAGATCGATTTTAGAATATCATATTAAATGCTGGATGGCTTGTGTTGATAAATTGCATGCAATTAATTTTAAAACATATTGTATGATGGAGAAAATTCCGTAATACTGTTACTAAAAATAAAGTTTATTCGATTATGCTATGTTAGCTACTTCACAAAATAAGTGTTTTTCTCTGAGTAGTTGCAATAGTTGTAAACATTTGGGATATTGTAAGTACTCAAGTGAACAAAACATAACACCAGCCTAGTGTTTCTTTGGATATTTTACTGCAAAAATCTTACATATTCCACCTTTAATCCTTAATTTAATTTATTTAAATAAAAATATTTTAAATATTAAAAAAAAAAAAAAAAAATTGTGTTCCCCCCCCCAAAAAATAATGATAATATCTATACATTTATAACTCAGGGAGCTCATATACAGTTCAGCCCCAATGGAGAGGAACTCACATAGCTGTGTCTCTTGCCGGCCCCAGCGAACTCCAGCTCTCCAAAGGCATCTGTGGGCTGTTCGCAGGAGTGTTGTGTGCTGTCCCAGTGACTGACGATGGCTGTGCTGAAGTTATCACCCAAGGCTCCTGAGGGGTGCGTGTCTCGCATGGACCCACACTGACACAGACCGCCATTGCTACAAAACAACAGACGGAGGATCAGTCCTACAGAGGGAATCTAACACAAGAGATACTGAATGCTCAAGTCAGATATCTTACCTGAAAGAGTCCTCCACAAATGTTGTGCACACTCTCTTTTTAAACAAATCTGGAATCCAGCTCTAAAATTAATAACAGAAATCACTTTTAATTAATGCACTAAAAGCATGATAGCTACTGTACAACAGTGTTCTGGGACTTACAGTGACACTGTTAACAAGTTAGCAAGATAAAGCTAGTATATTAAGCTGATCATGTGATCTATTGAAGATAAAATAGTGCAAATCGTAACACTTTATCTTATCTAATGCTTTTTTGCTCAAGGAAGATCAGAATGAGAATCAATCACACAGCTAGGGTAAATGGCTCACTTTACCCCAACACCTCTTGTAAATTATTCATTAGATCCCCACCCGTCCCTTTCTTCAGGAAAGCAAGACAGACCAGTTTATCTTTACAGTGCCTCATCACTTATTTAGATCATAACATGTCAGCTTTGCGCAGTTTCCCATTACATTGTTTGGTACACTCACTAAGAACACTCATAGTCTTTTAAGTGTTTTAATGCAACTTTGATTAAAATGATTATTTAATGATAATTTAGATGCATGTGCCCAACCTAGGGTTGACTGTAAATCACTAAAAGCATCTGCCAAATTACAGCTTAATATGTACTTTCTTAGATAGGCTATACATCTGGACATGAAGACAAAATTTAGTACTACCCTGACTGTATTATTCAAAATGATAAAATTACATTAATTTGAATTAATGTAATAGTGGTATTTTGTACTTGGATTGATTACATTGATTTGAATTTAATTAGGCCTACTGACGTAGAAAATGGAACAAACTCAGAAATCCCATTAAATTAGGGGGGAGTATAGATTTCAATTAAATAGTTTCAAGTCCGAGCATTAACGCTCCAGATTGTTAAGTGGATTCTAACTTATAATTCTAACACCTGTGATTGGCCGTTGCGTTCAAGAAAACAGCGACTGTGATTGGCTACATTGTTCACCGAAGCGAAAACGCGTAGGAAATTAAATGATTATGATTTGAAACGTTAAATTAAAGTTTTTTTACACTGTTGCCGCGGGTTGTTTCGATCCAAAATAACGTGATATTTAGCCCCTGGAAAGCGATTTTTAGCGTGGGACCTCCTGAATTGCGATTGGGATAGTTTTGAGGAGCAATTGGGCGGGTTTGTTGTGAAAACCTGGCAACCCTGCTCATAGCCAACATTAAATCGAAACGATACTGAGTGCATGCAGTAGGTCTTTAAGAACATAATATATGACTAGCGTGTTTGTAACGATACAAAATCAAGAGCTGCTTCTGTTGTAGTTGTAGGGTACAACAGAAGCAGACCTTTCTACATCTGTTTTCAGACCTACCACATCTGTTTTCGGCATCACGGCCACTCCACCGTGTTCAATGTCGTTTTCATTCATCTTGGTTTGGACTTTATGAAGTCGCTGTTTTTTTTGTCGCTGTTTGAAGTCGCGTTCTGCAGCAGCGGTGTCCATGCCATCCGTGAACGAGGATCGCAAGAGACTGTCGAGTTACCTGAGAAATCAGGTGTAACCAGCGCGCGCGGGGTGTGGCTACAGAGGAGAGGGTGGAAGAGGCGCGCGAGTGTGTGTGTGTGCATTTTATCAGGGATATTTTTTTATTAAATTTTCAAGTAACAACAATTAACATTCAAACAAACAACATATAATAAATTTGAATTGAACAATTAAAAAACAAATGACTTGGTACGAGGGACATAGAGTATTGACAAAGTAAACAGATAATACACACAAAAAAAATAAATAAATAAATAAAAAAGTTTACTTTTGTTATGACTCAAGAGGGGAGGATAGAAAGATCTCATCTAAACATTGTATCTCTGTTCACAGGTGACTTTATAATCTTATTTAATATCTGGAGTGTTTTAATTGCTTTTTTGTTTCTTTTACATTTACATAGGGAATCTGCAAAACCTTTTAATTCAGAGCAAAATAAAATAAAGTTTGGTTTCGAAGCTGTAAATTTAGACTTGTGGATATGACCTTTACCAAGCATGCAGAGGATTTTGATTGCATGATCTAAAGGAACAGAACCAGTATTAGAAAACAGAAATAAGACCATTTCTTCTGTAATATCAAAAAGGATATTAAAGGAAGTAAAAATCAAAACTGAAATCTCTGTCCAAAATGATATTGTAATGGGACATCTAAAAAACAAATGAAGCACAGATTCATTTTCAGATCCACAAAAAGAACATTCTGGTTGAATATCCATAAACTTAGATAAAAACAACTTACAGGGGTAAAAATTGTGAAGGATTTTAAAGTGAATTTCTCTAATCTTATTTGGTATTACAAAGTTTTTATGAGCAGACCATATATTACCCAAACATAAGGAAGGATAAACCTGTTTCCATAAAGCAACTGCTTTAGGAGCAATACTACTTGTAGAGATGAATGTTTTTCATATATGATTATTATTACATTTTTTATCTAACAAATCAATTCCACCTATCATTAAACAAGGAGTTTTTTCCTTTAATGTAGTGTAATGTAAGGACGATTTAATAAGGTGCAAAAGTTTAGGTGATATACCATTAATTATCCTCAAAAACTCTATACGAGTAATATTAATATTGTTATCCTTAATGAATTTTTCATAACTAATCAGATTTCCGCAGGTCTCTATGAATTTAGAAATAAAGATTATATTCTTTTCGAAACATTCTTTGTTAAATATGGTCCTATTTTTATATAAAACATATTGATTATTCCATACAATACATTTATGCGGTGAAAAATTATGCTTAAAAGCCAATTTCCATGAATCCAGTGCCGGCTTGTGAAAATTTGCTAACTTGATTGGCAATTTGTTACAGTAAAAGTAACAACTCAGCAAAAACTTTAAACCACCACAACGGTCAAATAATAAGTTTGGAATGAAAAACCAGGGAGCATTCCCTCCCATCATACATTGTTTGAGCCAGTTGATTTTAAACACCTGGTTGAGAGTTGTGAAATCAATAGCATTGAAGCCTCCATTCGCGTAGTCCCTAATCAATGTTTTCCTTTTAATGTATTCAGTCTTATTTTTCCAAATAAATTTGAAGAGAGTCAATTGAAGATGCAGTTTTTTTTGTCCACATATAAGGATAAGGCAGGGTAAACCATCCTTGAAATTCCTTCCGCCTTTGAAAGCAATGTCCTTCCTTGTATGGTCAGGTCCCTTTGAAGCCATCCGTTGAAAATAGTCTTAGTTTTTTGTAGTGTAGGGGTAAAGTTGTCATTCAGTCTTTCTTTTGCCGATTTGTTAATTGTTATTCCAAGATTTATCTAAGGCTGTATATATAAATTCGTGCTCAATAGAGTCAAACGCCTTATAGAAGTCTAAGAACAAAATGATGGCTCCTTCATCAATTAGATCAGAATAATCAATCATATCCAATATAAGACGAATGTTATTAGATATATGTCTACCCTTTATAAAACCTGATTGTGTTATTGAAATGATATCTTCCAGACAGGGTTTTAATCTTTTTGCAAAAAGAGAGGTTAATAATTTATAATCAGAATTTAGCAGGGTAATAGGTCTCCAGTTTTCAATATAACGAATATCTTTATTTGGTTTCGGTAAAAGAGTGATGAGACCTTGTTTCATAGACTCTAGTAGTTCACCAGAACTTAAACAGTCTTCAGATACATCGAAAATCAAATCTCTTAGATCATTCCAAAACGTTCTATAAAATTAAAATGGCAAGCCATCAGGACCGGGACTTTTGTTTAAAGGAGTTTTTGATAAAATAAAATCTAACTCTTCTAAAGTTATGGGATTTTCACAACTAATTAAACTATTCGGAGATATTTTAGGGATGAATTGATCAACTCTATTAAAAAATAATTTGCACCATTCAGCACTGAAGGATGAAGAGTAAAGGTTTTCATAAAAGGTAGAAATATATGAATGTATCATTTTGCTGTCAGAAGTTAGGATATTATTTATATAAAGATTTTGGGTTTTTTTTGAGAGACCCCGTTTTTTCTCCAAATTAAAAAAATAATTAGAATTTTTTTCACCATACTCAAGCCATTTTGCTCTCGACCTTATAAAGGCTCCTCTTGCTCTTTCTATATATAATTTGTCTAGATTCTCTTGTAAAGTATGAAGATTTTTTAATTCATTTTCACTAAGCAGTGGTTTTCTGAGAAGGTCATTTATTTCACTTAATGTGTTATTATGAATTTGTGTTTTCTTTTTTGACTGTTCTTTACCATACTTGATTGAAAAGCTTCTACACTCATTTTTTAATAGTTCCCATTTTAAGGATGTAGATATATCAGTCATATCTTTATATTTTTTAATGAAATCTTGTATTGCCACAATATACGAATTTTGGTCAAGAAATGAACAATTCAATTTCCAATACCCTGAATTTATATTGTTTGTTTTCCTAGCCTTTGAAAGGATCAAGGAAATTCCAGCATGGTCTGTCAAAGGAGCCGGAGAGATCTCACAAGAGTAGATATAAGGAGATAGACAGTCTGAAATCAACCATAGGTCTATTCGAGACTTTTTAGACATATCAGCTTTGAAACAGGTGAATGAATCTATCGAAGAAGGATGAAGTAATCTAAAAGGATCCAAAAGTGACAAGTTATTGCAAAAATCAGTTATGATAGGGTTAATGACATGACCAGTGGTCCTTGATGGAAACCTATCAATATTATTATTAGGAGCCTCATTGAAATCACCACCAGTAATCAAAAATGCTGATGGGAATTTACCTTTTAACTGTGATATTTTACATGATAGTTCTTGTAGTAGGGCATTATTTGCAGCAGAATTATTAAAGCCATAAACATTTCCTAGTATAAAAAATACATCATCAAGCTCAATCACAGTTACAATCCATCTGCCCTCAGAGGAAAAATGAGATTCTAGAATATTCCCTTTAAAGTTTCTTTCAAATATGATAGCTACCACCAGAATGATTAACAATGACTGAAAAGGGCTTTGCTCCCCCACTGATTTTGCCAAAATCTTTCATCTGTCTTACTTGAGTATGTTTCTTGAAGAAAGTATATGTTCTTTTTTAAAGAATGAGAAAACAAAAATAAAGCTTTTCTCTTAGTAATATCTCGAATCCCCCGTACATTAATTGAAAAACATGACAACGAGAACATTAATAACTGCTTATAAAGAAATAGACTGGTCTGTTAAGCCAGTGCAAAATCTTAACATAAATTGATGATGATGAATTTTATAGTGCATATTCATTAACCATCTCCCTCCTTATTAATTTTTATCCCTTTTTTAAGTGAACAACCTTAACAAATAAAGAGATACAAAATAATAATAATAATTAATAACTGCTTCAACAAAATTTACATATTAATAAACAGAATATAATCTTTAGTAAACTTAAAAAAAGAAAAGGTGATTTTACAACAAATGGTTGTCACCTTAATTCAAGTCATCTACTGAAAACCGCAGTAAAGATAGTTTGCGGTTTGATATTCAGATTTCTTTTGGCTATAAATACGCAGTGCGCTGTCATAGACATGCAAATAATACCAAATATCGTTCTCCATGATTTGTGAATTAAGGTGACGCTGTCCTTTGGGCCGAAATCAGTTTTTTTTTTCGTAGCGACTCTTAATTTTATAATGGCTATAGCTCCAAATGTTGGACACTTAGAGGAATGAAACTGGTGTCATCTTCACCAGCTTGATCTGTGAATTTTTTCACAGCAAAGCTCTTGTCCGTAAACCCCTTGGTAAGTCCGCCAGTAAGGAATGTGAAAAGGCGTTCTTCATGTTTAACGTCTATTACCAATGAACGTCTATTACCAATGACTGCTGGAATAAAATAACATTGTTTTAGGTCGAGCTCGATTTGTGAAAACTTTCACAACAGCATTTTATCTCGTGGTCGTGTTTCTCTTTGCCCTCCCCCCCGTTTTTTGTATAATATATATATATATATATATATATATATATATATATATATATATATATATATATATATATATATATATATATATATATATATATATATATATATAAAATATGATATATATATATATATATATAAAATATGAAATATATATATATATATATATATATATAAAATATGAAATATATATATATATATATATATATATATATATATATATATATATATATAAAATATGATATATATATATATATATATAAAATATGATATATGTATATATAAAATATGATATATGTATATATAAAATATGATATATATATATATATATATATAAAATATGATATATATATATATAAAATATGATATATGTATATATAAAATATTATATATATAAAATATGATATATATATAAAATATGATATATATATATATAAAATATGATATATATAAAATATGATATATATATATATATATATATAAAATATGATATATGTATATATAAAATATTATATATATAAAATATGATATATATATATAAAATATGATATATATATATATATATATAAAATATGATATATATAAAATATGATATATATATATATATATATATATATATATATATATATATATATATATATATATATATATATATATATATATAAATGACCTTGTACAGATAATGTACATCACTATTCTGATCTGTGAAAACTCTCACAGTTCAGTACTGG
Source organism: Chanodichthys erythropterus (assembly GCF_024489055.1). Lineage (NCBI taxonomy): Eukaryota > Metazoa > Chordata > Actinopteri > Cypriniformes > Xenocyprididae > Chanodichthys > Chanodichthys erythropterus. The sequence goes on from NC_090239.1 coordinate 26,732,516, forward strand.
TCAGCTGACCCCTCCCGGGGTCACTAACATTACTTTTATGATCTGTGAAAACTTTCACAGTTGAGTGCGGGTCAGCTGACCCTTCCCTGGGTCACTAACATCGCTATTCTAAGTTTTCACAGATCAGAATAGTGATGCTAGTGACCCAGGGAAGGGTCAGCTGACCCGTACTAAACTGTGAAAGTTTTCACAGATCAGAATAGCGATGTTAGTGACACAGGGAAGGGTCAGCTGACCCGTACTGAACTGTGAAAGTTTACACAGGTCAGAATAGTGATGTACATGACCTAGGCAAAATCAGTTATAAGTAACAGTGACGCGGATATTCCGTATCATAGCAACAAAGTGTCTCAACGGAAAAAAATACTATGCTGCAGAAGCGCTCACAGACGGTCGTTTTAAAGGGATACTCCACCATTTTTTCATATTAAACTATGTTATTCCCTTAACTAAGACGAGTTGATACATACCTTTCTCGTCTCAGTGCGTGCTCTAAATCCCTCTTTCTCGCGGCGAAACTTTATTAGCACTTGGCTTAGCCCAGTTCATTCAATAGGGGCCAAGCAGAGAAGCTACCAAACACCTCCACGTTTTCCCTATTTAAATACAGTTACTCGAGTAGTATAACTCGACCTAGGACGGCGACACAAAACAAAACGTTGCGCTTTTCTAAGCGTGTAAAATGGACAACTATATTGTATGGCGGAATACCATAGCAAGTGCTCTGGAGCACTTTGACTTGGCGCAGTAATATCTTCACTCGTGAAAAGTCCTGTCACCGGCCCCCGCTCTCTCTCCTCCTCCCTCTTATTTCCGTCAATAGAACCAACGTGACATTTACAGGAGAGGGAACGGGGTGAGGATATTACTGCGCCAAGTCAAAGTGCTCCCGAGCACTTGCTGTGGTATTCCGCCATACAATATAGTTATCCAGTTTTCACTATTCTGACCTGTGGCAAAAAGTGTCCCAATTTACCTACATTTACCCTAATCATGGGCTGCATCCGAAAACCTAGGCAGCTGACTTATTGCCCACTACACCACAAAAGTAATAATGCTGCAACAAAAATTAGCATGTCATTGTAAAAATATAAAATGAAATAGAATGCTTACATGAATTAATTGTTTTAATCTGTATAAAAGGTTTTAATTTATTTATATTATATTTCTATTATTTATTATTCATTTTTATTCAGATATGCCAAAATTTTTGAGTACCAAAATATTTAATGATCAAAAAATATTTATTTTTACTGAATATCACAATATTCATAAATATATTTTTGATTGTCAGATATTTTGGTTCTCAAAATTTTGACATTTTCTTTAGTATAAAGCCCAATTTAACCCTCCATATTCACAAGAGTAAAATAAATATGCCAAACGATGCTACACCATGTTATACAACACAAATAATAAACCATAAAGTTATTTCTGCCTGTTCTTTATTCATTTTAGTACATTTGTCACCTTTATATACAATTTTTAAATAGAATACATACAACTTTTATACAATAAGCAGCTTAAACAATGTCTATCAAAGACAGAGAGTTAGTTAGTTAATATAATATAGAATAGTTAACCTATTTAAACTCTTTATATATATATATATATTAGCCATATCCTGATCAGTACCAGTCAAATTCATTCTGTCCTTTGATGAATGAGCAGAAGCTCGTCTGGGATGTATATTCTTAGCGTCCATATCCTGTTGGGTCATTTGCCTTTTTGGATTCGTCTTTTCCAGTACTCTGACCCATTCGGTATAATTTGCTGGCCAGGTTGTGTACCTGACATGTTCCGAGCTGACAGCCTCTCTGAGCTGCTCGCCTTCTGCAGAGAGAAGACAAATGTGAATCGTGGGCTTCAACATTTAAGATATATGATATTATATAAGTTTGGAAGGAGAGCAGAGATAATTTTAACACTTTTAACATGTTTTTTGTTAATAGTTGATATTAACTTCAACCCCAAGCAGCACATAAGCAACACAATATTCTTGCGTATTATTTTTACACACTACTGTTCAAAAGTTAGATTTTTTAAAGAATTAATACTTCTATTCAGCAAGGATGCATCAAATTGCTCAAAAGTGACAGGAAAGACATTTATAATTTTTCTTTTTCAAATAAATGCTGTTCTTTTTACCCTTCTATTCATCAAAGAATCATACAAAAAATCTGTCATGGTTTCCACAAAAATTTTGAGCAGCATATTAGAATGATTTCTGAAGGATCATGTGACACTGAAGACTGGAGTAATGATGCTGAAAATTCAGCTTTTCATCACAGGATTAAATTACATTTTAAAATATATTACAACAGAAAACAGTCATTTTAAATTGCAAAAAATATAGTTGTTTTTAATATATATTTTAATCAAATAAATGCAGCCTTGGAGAGCATAAAAAACATTTACAAAAGAAAAAAAAATCTGACTGACCCTAACTTTTGAACAGTAGTATATTCTTTCAGAAATGTTTAGCTTTAGACATTGATTCACTTACTCTCTGGCCTTTTGAAGGATGGTTTGTAGAAGCAGAGAGGAGGCTGTGTCTGGATCTGGATTGCTGGTTGTTTTGGTCTCCATTGATGGAGTCTCTCTGTCAGTGCCAACCAAGGTCACGTCCCTTGACCTCTGTATGCTCTTCACTACTGAGAGGCTTTCTGTCTGTGTCCTGTTTTGTGACAGTGAATATACTGTGTGAATATATTAAATATATATTAAAACTTTTTTTTTTTTTTTTTTTGTGTGTGATGGGTAGGGTTAGGGGACATATGTCTAATATATATATATATATATATATATATATATATATATATATATATATATATATATATAGTACAGTCCAAAAGTTTGGAACCACTAAGATTGTTAATGTTTTTAAAAGAAGTTTCGTCTGCTCACCAAGGCTACATTTATTTAATTAAAAATACAGTAAAAGCAGTAATATTGTGAAATATTATTACAATTTAAAATAACTGTGTACTATTTAAATATATTTGACAAAGTAATTTATTCCTGTGATGCAAAGCTGAATTTTCAGCATCGTTACTCCAGTCTTCAGTGTCACATGATCCTTCAGAAATCATTCTAATATGCTGATTTGCTGCTCAAGAAACATTTAATGTGTACAATTGTACAAAATATTTGTGTACAATATTTTTTTCAGGATTATTTGATGAATAGAAAGTTCAAAAGAACAGTGTTTATCTGAAATCTAATCTTTTGTAACATTATAAATGTCTTTACTGCCACTTTTGATTGATTTAATGCATCCTTGCTGAATAAAAGTATTCATTTCTTTAATTTCTTTTCAAAAAAATAAAAATAAAAATTCTTTCTGACCCCAAACTTTTGAACGGTAGTGTATAATGCTACAGAAGCTTTGTATTTCAGATAAATGCTGTTCTTTTGAACTTTCTATTCATCAAGGAATCCTGAAAAAAAAAAAAAGTACACAACTGTTTTCAACATTGATAATAATCATAAATGTTTCTTGAGCAGCAAATCAGCATATTAGAATGATTTCTGAAGGATCATGTGACACTGAAGACTGGAGTAATGATGCTGAAAATTCAGCTTTGCATCACATGAATAAATTACTTTGTCAAATATATTTAAATAGTACACAGTTATTTTAAATTGTAATAATATTTCACAATATTACTGTTTTTTACTGTATTTTTAATTAAATAAATGTAGCCTTGGTGAGCAGACGAAACTTCTTTTAAAAACATTAAAAATCTTAGTGGTTCCAAACTTTTGGACTGTACTGTATGTATATATATATATATATATATATATATATATATATATATATATATATATATATATATATATATATATATATATATATATATATATATATATATATATATATATATATATATATATATATATATATATATATATATATATATATATATATATATATATAATATGGAAACATGGAAACCCAACGTGTGTGTGTGTGTGTGTGTGTGTGTGTGTGTGTGTGTGTGTGTGTGTGTGTGTGTGTGTGTGTGTGTGTGTGTGTGTGTGTGTGTGTGTGTGTGTGTGTGTGTGTGTGTATGTGTGCTTTTGTTTATATTACATTGTGGGGACCAAATGTCCCCATGATGTAATATAAACCTGAGTTCACCTACATCGTGGGGACCAGCCAGCGGTCCCCACAATGTAAATGGGTTTATAAATCATATAGAATGAGTTTTTGTGAAAAAGTAAAAGTTTGCACAGTTTCCTGTGAGGGTTAGGTTTAGGGGTAGGGGCAGGGTAGGGGGATAGAATGTACAGTTTGTTCAGTGTAAAATGCATTGAAGTCTATGGAAAGTCCCCACAATTCACAAAAACAAACATGTGTGTGTGTGTGTGTGTGTGTGTAAATGCACACACCTCCGTGTCTGTCTCACTTGTGTGGCTGTGTTTATCGGTATAGTCAGCAACAGCAAAACAGCCACTTCCATAATGGTATGACCTGTAGAGATGCAAATTACACACAATCAATCAATACGTGTTATTTTATTATTATTATATACTATTATAGTTTTTGTTCATATTTTAAATTAGATTTTATTTTATTGTTTTTATATTTTCATTTTTATTTTATAATTTTGTGTGTTTTTGTAATTGTATTATTACATTTACAGTTTTATTTGCTGTTAAAATACAAAATAATAAAATATGTCCATATAGTTTTTTATTTATTTTTAATGTTTAGTTTAAGTTCATTTAGTTTTAGTTAATTTAAGCTACTTAAGCTAAACAAAAAGAGAAGTGTTGATTTGGCAAATATATATATTTTTAATTGTATTTTATTTCAGTTAAAGTTTATTTTATTTTAAATATGGAAATGCTTTGTTATGGTTTTTGTTATGGTTTATATATATATATATATATATATATATATATATATATATATATATATATATATATATATATATATATATATATATATATATGCACTTATTATTATATATATATATTTTTTTACAAGTTATAGTACAGATAATATGCCTCGTCACTCTGTTTTCAATTAAATGCAACTAATTAAGGTTTTGTTGATATATTTAAGAACTCACCTTGCATGAAAGGAAGACACTTGAGAAGGCTTTTTGTCCTGACCATCAATCCTTAGAAACAATATCACACTGCTGAGAAAAACTGAATATGATCCACTTGGTCTTTGAATGAGAAAAGCATGTAAGTTCTACAGTCTCCTCTGCCTCCTCTGTATTTATATGACAGCTGGAAGGGGGCAGGGTTACATAAGGGTGTGTGCCCTCACTGCCAATTGCAGTGGATTAGAATATATTTGTACCTTTCTTCTTAGTCTCCATTTAAACTGGTACAGATGTAACACCTTCTAGATGATAAAATATATTTTATGTGTTTTTTTTCTCTAACCCAGATGCGGTCATACTTTCTACAGTGCTTCCTTCTTCTTATGACTCACCTCCTCTTTACGTCTCAACCGACTGTTTGTTCCTGAAAGGTTTTTTTTCGGTTCTTTCACCTGCCGGAAAGCCATCTCTTAAAATAGCCCCTCCTCTCACACAGCTTTCCTTTATCGCTCCACTTTTCCTGTCGTTTTGTTCCTCTAACTTGAGACACTCTTTTTTTCCATCTCTTTCTTGTTTCATGCCCTTTGCACTTCAGATCCCCTCCAGTTCTGTTAACTCTCAGAATTACCATTGATATTCCAAAGCGAGTATTTTTTTCTGGTGACATGAAGTCTCACTCTCAACAGTCATCAAATAAAATCTTTTCAGACAGTCAGGAACTTCCAGGAATTTTGAGGTGTCATTTGAATTCAGCTATATAAAGGAGATGACTGTCCATTCACAACCTTTCCCCTATTCTCATCCTCTTTTCTTGACTAGTTTTTCCCCCCTCCTTATGCTTGTTCACTGTTTCCCTATAGACTCTATTGTGCACTTTTCCTGCTTTGGACATCTGGAGTTGTTTTCTCAGTCGGAGTAGCTGCTGGAATACCTCAGTTTTTTTCAGTCAAGTGCCACCTGCAAACATTTATGTTTGTCATATACAAACATGAATCATATAGTGATCGTGTGTTAGATAAAGCACAGAAACCCATAATTCACCTGACTCCGTTTATATTACTTCATATATACATTTCCTGCTGTGTTCTTTTGACCGTGACATCGATATGCAACAGGTCATGAATTTACATGAAACTTTAGCGTGCACCTTGAGTGGTATATTAATAGAGGCCAAATGTGCTCTGGCCCTTTTATTAAGACAATTTTCACAGCCTACAGTTAATATAGTGGTTTGTGGTTTATACAAACTCAAAAGCTGTCTGATATTTCATACAGCTCTTTAAAACATAGTATTTTCTTGTTTTAGTAGGCCAGTTAGATAGATAGAAAGGCAAGAAATGTAAGACCTCTAATCTAATTATAATCATGTTAAAGAAATGTTTTACATGTTTTATTATTTTTAGTTTATTCTCAAAAAAACCTTTGCAAGACATTTAAAACTCAAAATCTAAATAACTAAAACTGTTCACTAAAACTTAAACTGTAAAGACAGTTTTCAGTAATTGAAATTAAGATGAAATAAAATAAAAATATTAGATGAAAAACTTAAATAAAAAAAGCTCTATTTTTGGCAAATGTAAAGGTACGGAGCCCCGCACATGACATGCAGGGGAAAAAAATTAATAAGCGAAATCTTTACTAATTCATTCCTTCGATTTGCTGAATCATGTACGCGATTTAGAAATTGAAGAAAACGAAATAATAAATCATGCGCACGGTTTATAAACTGAGGGAACTAAATAGTAAATCGTGCATGATTCAGCAAATCGAGGGAACGAAATAGTAAATTGTGAGCACTATTTAGCAAATCAAGGGAACGAAAGAGTAAATCGCCCGCACTAATAGGCAAATCGAGGGAACAACAGTTAACTGAACGCACGATTCAGCAAATGGAGGGAATGAAATAGTAAATCGCACACACTATTTAGCAAATCAAGGGAACAAAATAGTTAAAGCAGAACTAAGTAATTTTTTTTACCTTCATAAATAGTTTTCTAAGTCCTTACGATGGTTAATTGACTTGTAGTGGTGTGTTTGAGGCGAGCACTAACCCCCTCTGGCACGTCTACGCCAGAAAACAGCAGCAAGTTGAGGTGCGCCGACCCGACACAATCTCGCCTCATGTTCACGCGAGAGTGACAAAATGCTTTACGGTAATTCAAAAACAATGTATATATTATGACTTTATAAGACAATTTCGAAAATTACTCCATCGAGATTTCTTGTACTGTATTTGCAAAACGACTACGCTGCTGCGCAAATCGAGGGAACAAAATAGTAAATCGGGTGCACAATTTAGCAAATCGAAGGAACGAAATAGTAAATCAGGTGCACTATTTAGCAAATTGAGGGAACAAAATAGTAAATTGCGCCCACGATTTAGGAAATCGAGGGAACGAAATAGTAAATTGCACGCACGATTTAGCAAATTGAAGGAAGAAAATAGTAAATTGGGCGCATGATTTAGCAAATCGAGGGAACAAAATAGTAAATTGGGTGCACTATTTAGCAAATCGAGGGAACAAAATAGTAAATTGGGCGCATGATTTAGCAAATCGAGGGAATAAAATAGTAAATCGGGTGCACTATTTAGCAAATTGAGGAAACAAAATAGTAAATCAGGTGCATGATTTAGCAAATCGAGGGAACAAAATAGTAAATTGGGTGCACTATTTAGCAAATCGAGGGAATAAAATAGTAAATTGGGTGCACTATTTAGCAAATTGAGGGAATAAAATAGTAAATTGGGTGCACTATTTAGCAAATTGAGGGAATAAAATAGTAAATCAGGTGCACGATTTAGCAAATCGAGGGAACAAAATAGTAAATTGGGTGCACTATTTAGCAAATCGAGGGAACAAAATAGTAAATTGGGTGCACTATTTAGCAAATCGAGGGAACAAAATAGTAAATTGGGCGCATGATTTAGCAAATCGAGGGAATAAAATAGTAAATCGGGTGCACTATTTAGCAAATTGAGGAAACAAAATAGTAAATCAGGTGCATGATTTAGCAAATCGAGGGAACGAAATAGTAAATTGGGTGCACTATTTAGCAAATTGAGGGAATAAAATAGTAAATTGGGTGCACTATTTAGCAAATTGAGGGAATAAAATAGTAAATCAGGTGCACGATTTAGCAAATCAAGGGAACAAAATAGTAAGTTGTGTGCACTATTTAGCAAATCGAGGGAACAAAATAGTAAATTGGGTGCACTATTTAGCAAATCGAGGGAACAAAATAGTAAATTGGGCGCATGATTTAGCAAATCGAGGGAATAAAATAGTAAATCGGGTGCACTATTTAGCAAATTGAGGGAACAAAATAGTAAATCAGGTGCATGATTTAGCAAATCGAGGGAACAAAATAGTAAATTGGGTGCACTATTTAGCAAATCGAGGGAATAAAATAGTAAATTGGGTGCACTATTTAGCAAATTGAGGGAACAAAATAGTAAATTGGGCGCATGATTTAGCAAATCGAGGGAATAAAATAGTAAATCGGGTGCACTATTTAGCAAATTGAGGGAACAAAATAGTAAATTGGGTGCACTATTTAGCAAATCGAGGGAACAAAATAGTAAATTGGGCGCATGATTTAGCAAATTGAGGGAATAAAATAGTAAATTGCACGCACGATTTAGCAAATTGAGGGAATAAAATAGTAAATCAGGTGCACGATTTAGCAAATCGAGGGAACAAAATAGTAAATTGGGTGCACTATTTAGCAAATCGAGGGAACAAAATAGTAAATTGGGTGCACTATTTAGCAAATCGAGGGAACAAAATAGTAAATTGGGCGCATGGTTTAGCAAATCGAGGGAATAAAATAGTAAATTGGGTGCACTATTTAGCAAATTGAAGGAACAAAATAGTAAATCAGGTGCATGATTTAGCAAATCGAGGGAACAAAATAGTAAATTGGGTGCACTATTTAGCAAATCGAGGGAACAAAATAGTAAATTGGGTGCACTATTTAGCAAATCGAGGGAATAAAATAGTAAATTGGGTGCACTATTTAGCAAATTGAGGGAATAAAATAGTAAATTGGGTGCACTATTTAGCAAATTGAGGGAATAAAATAGTAAATCAGGTGCACGATTTAGCAAATCGAGGGAACAAAATAGTAAATTGGGTGCACTATTTAGCAAATCGAGGGAATAAAATAGTAAATTGGGTGCACTATTTAGCAAATTGAGGGAATAAAATAGTAAATTGGGTGCACTATTTAGCAAATTGAGGGAATAAAATAGTAAATCAGGTGCACGATTTAGCAAATCGAGGGAACAAAATAGTAAATTGGGTGCACTATTTAGCAAATCGAGGGAATAAAATAGTAAATTGGGTGCACTATTTAGCAAATTGAGGGAATAAAATAGTAAATTGGGTGCACTATTTAGCAAATTGAGGGAATAAAATAGTAAATCAGGTGCACGATTTAGCAAATCGAGGGAACAAAATAGTAAATTGGGTGCACTATTTAGCAAATCGAGGGAACAAAATAGTAAATTGGGTGCACTATTTAGCAAATCGAGGGAACAAAATAGTAAATTGGGCGCATGATTTAGCAAATCGAGGGAATAAAATAGTAAATCGGGTGCACTATTTAGCAAATTGAGGAAACAAAATAGTAAATCAGGTGCATGATTTAGCAAATCGAGGGAACAAAATAGTAAATTGGGTGCACTATTTAGCAAATCGAGGGAATAAAATAGTAAATTGGGTGCACTATTTAGCAAATTGAGGGAATAAAATAGTAAATTGGGTGCACTATTTAGCAAATTGAGGGAATAAAATAGTAAATCAGGTGCACGATTTAGCAAATCGAGGGAACAAAATAGTAAATTGGGTGCACTATTTAGCAAATCGAGGGAACAAAATAGTAAATTGGGTGCACGATTTAGCAAATCGAGGAAACGAAATAGTAAATGTGGTGCACTATTTAGCAAATGGGGGGGACGAAATAGTAAATCGGGTGCACTATTTAGCAAATCGAGGGAATGAAATAGTAAATTGCGCCCACGATTTAGCAAATCGAGGGAACAAAATAGTAAATCGGGGGCATGATTTAGCAAATCGAGGGAACTAAATAGTAAACCGCATGCACTATTTAGCAAATTGAGGGAATGAAATAGTAAATCGGGTGCACAATTTAGCAAATCAAGGGAACAAAATCGTATGCACGATTTGATTTTTTCTCCTGCATGTCATGTGCGGGGCTCTGTATAAAGGCCCTTTCACACCAAAAGTCAAATGAATAAACCTCAGGCAGCTCAAACATACCTTTATTCAGGATTAAAGAAAAATAGGATAAAGGAGAAGAAAATTCAACTTTTACTTACTAATGAAACACAAAAGTGATGTTTATCTAAAATCATTTTTGCTTATTCTTGTGGTTGAACTGGATCATCGAAGGTCAGCAGCATTGGTTTAACATTGGTTAATAAAGTGAGATTAAATACATAAAGTATATTTGTGTTATTTAACATATTTAATTATTTCAGGTTTGTGTAATATTCTGAGTTATCATTTGACTGTTTACATTCATTTTGAGGAATACACAGTGCACGCCTCCGCATTTACTCCTGATTTCTCTCAATACATAGTAAAAAATATATATATAATGTGTTACTTATTTGAAAAATAACTCAGATATTTTGTTGTAACTCAAAATATTAATAAATACTATAATACTATAAATAATACTAAAATTACACTGAGACCCAAATGTCCTTCCAAATATGAAAATGCTTTTGTTCTCAAATTTCAGTTTATGTATATATAAATTTTATCCACTTTTTCTCTATAGTATAAATGTATACCTGGTAGTAAAAGATGTTATATATACCTTGCATTTCATCTATACAGGGAGTGCAGAATTATTAGGCAAGTTGATTTTCTGATCATATTTTTTTTCCAAGCACATTTTACCAATTCCAATCCACATCAATCTTAATAACTACTATTAATATTGTTTTTAATCATTTATAAGTGATATATAATTGTTCATGAAGGCTGGAAATGAAGAATGCCCTATATTCAGGTGTGCAGAATTATTAGGCAGGTTTTCTTTTACAGATAAAATGAGACAAAAAAGAGATTTAACTCAGACATAAAAGTCAAAAATTATTAAATACTCATGAGAAGGACACAATACTAATGTAATACTAGAAATTGCAAAGTTAAAGCATGACCATTGGACAGTGAAATGCTCATTGGGTCAGCTGGGTCATACAAAAACAGCTGGAGAAGAAAAGACACGTTAACTGCAAAATGATTAAGAATTAAGGTGAAGAATTAAGTGTGAAACCATCAGGAACCCTTTAGTCTCCAGCGCCACCATTTCCCAATACTGAAACCTACCTGGAGTCTCCAGAAGTGTGAGGTGTCAGGATCTCAGAGACTTAGGTTAGGTGAAGAATCCTAAAAAGCGACCTGCTCTTAATAAGAATCACAAGCTGAAGTGTTATAAAGTACATGAAGACTGGGTTTTTATAGGCCTTATAGACAGACAGCTTGAGAGTGACTCCTGAAGGACCAGCACCACATCCTCTTGTACCACTGTTTGAAGAATTTATCTTCCAGAATGTGGCAGTAAGTTTTGGAAGATCATTTAGTCCATCTCTGCAAGATGGACATTTCAGGATAAGAGATGGACTAAAAGTGAACTCCCACACCTTACTGCCAGATTCTGGAAGAGGAATTCTTCAAACAGTGGTACAAGAGGATGTGGTGCTGGTCCTTCAGGAGTCACTCTCAAGCTGTCTATCTATAAGGCCTATAAAAACCCAATCTTAATGTACTTTATAACACTTCAGCTTGTGATTCTTATTAAGAGCAGGTCGCTTTTTAGGATTCTTCACCTAACCTAAGTCTCTGAGATCCTGACACCTCACACTTCTGAAGACTCCAGGTAGGTTTCAGTACTGGGAAATGGTGGCGCTGGAGACTAAAGGGTTCCTGATGGTTTCACACTTAATTCTTCACCTTAATTCTTAATTATTTTGCAGTTAACGTGTCTTTTCTTCTCCAGCTGTTTTTGTATGACCCAGCTGACCCAATGAGCATTTCACTGTCCAATGGTCATGCTTTAACTTTGCAATTTCTAGTATTACATTAGTATTGCGTCCTTCTCATGAGTATTTAATAATTTTTGACTTTAATGTCTGAGTTAAATCTCTTTTTTGTCTCATTTTATCTGTAAAAAAAAACCTGCCTAATAATTCTGCACACCTGAATATAGGGCATTCTTCATTTCCAGCCTTCATGAACAATTATATATCACTTATAAATGATTAAAAACAATATTAATAGTAGTTACTAAGATTGATGTGGATTGGAATTGGTAAAATGTGCTTGGAAAAAAAATATGATCAGAAAATCAACTTGCCTAATAATTCTGCACTCCCTGTAGGTATGACACATGATTTGTCTAACTTCTGTCAGCATTTAAAAAAAAAAAAAAAAAAAAAAAATCATATATTTTCATGTCAGTTGTCTATCATTTTGTCATTATCTCCCTGTCTCAGTCATAGTCAGGCCAGAAATAATCATTGACCAACAACCAGGCATAATTATAGCTGTGATTCCTATGAGACTCTAAAAATAAGCAGTATTTACTACTCAAACAGAACAATCCTATGACACGGATATCTTAAACAATGCTTAGGAATTTTACAATCCTATATTTATTATTTATTTATTGTGAAGTCACTGACTTCAGAATCAATCTCATAAAATGAGAAATCATAAGAGAAATTTCTTTTGAAATGTTATTTGAGTTTTGTTCCTTCCCTGTAACAACGAACAGATGTTTGTGACTTTTACTCAGATTCACCTTTATTCATCTTGACTCACTGTCCACGACACAATCGCTTCATGCTACGAAGGAGCTTGTCAACAGGATGTAAACGGCAGGTGTGGATGCAGGATTTGTATAACACTTGATTAAGAGTAAAAGAGGCGCTGTTGTTTGAGCACTTATTGTGATTTATGTCTGTGTACGTCAGTTTGTGCAGATAGGGAAAGGTGAAGGGGGTTTATTCTCATGTGAATTTCTGTGTATATCATTTCAAACATTCCCCTATCTTTAACAGGCACATCCTGTTGTTGATTGCCAATCAGTGGCATTAGGTGCAGCGAGTGTGTGGGTACTGTCTGAGTGTGTTTCTTTTTGTTGTTCTGGCTACTAGGCATTGATGTCCTGTTAGGAAACACATTGACTATGTTACATGACAAATTCACACACACTATTGTTGCTAAAATGCCCATTTACACACACACACACACACACACATGGCATAATCCATTTCCATATGGACCATATGAGATTGTAGTAATATATGCATGTAATATGTAGCCTACCACATGGACAAAATGTACTTTAATAACCCATTATCATATTAAAATTCACAAATCAGGTTTGCAAACACAATCTGGCCTTCTAAAGGAAGAAAGATAGTAGATGATTTACCATCATGTTGTTTTATGTACTGAAACATGCAAGATAATTAAAGTAGATATTTTTTTCCCTAAAAGTTTAATCATTTCAAATAAAATAACGTAGTTTAAATCAACATAATACAATTTTACCCATGAATTAGGAAAAGCTAGAACTAATATGGTTAAAATGTGTGTGTTCTTGTATATATGGTTTATGAGGGCACAAATGTGTATAATAACATGGGTATTTCAGAGTAAACATGGACTCCCTGTGTCCTCGTAAACCAAATGGCTTAACATACTAAACTGTGTTTAAAAAAAAAAAAAAAAAAATCCAAAAATGCAGACAGTTTCCTGTGATGGGTAGGTTTAGGAGTAGGGGTAGTGAAGGGCAATAGTATATATAGTTTGTACAGTATAAAAACCTATACGTCTACGGAGAGTCCCCGTAATGTGAATAAAAATATAAACCTGAATGAACATTAAACCTTTCAAAATATAATTTACATCCAGTGAATTGTTACAATTTTCATCCAGTGGATTGTTTCTTACAGAGTAAATAGTTGTTTATTTTAATTAATCAAAATTAAATTTAAACTATAGCTTTGGAAAAGCTAAATCTATGGTTAAAATGTTCTTCAGGGAAAAGAGACAAACTTCAATCAATACATAAAAATACAAAAAAAGACAGCCCCTCTTACAGAGTGAATTATAATTATTTGTTTTTTATAGGCTATGATTAAAAATGATAGAAAAGAGTTCTGAGAAAAAATAGGCCTATCATATAGACTACCATATATCACGCTAAGTCTGAAAAAGTGCATGTTGGGTAAATTATTTAAAGTCGACATGATAGCATTTTTTTCCCCTGTTGTGACATATAGCCGAGTGAAACGGCTTCTCGAACAAGAAAAAATGTTCACAGGACTTAATATTGTCCATCAGCAATCGACTGGATGGTTGTTGGTTTGCTATTGATGACGCTCATGTGAGTGACAGGTTTTCCCGCCCTTTAAAAATAAAAAAAAAAAATAAAAATAATAATGATGTGGATAAATCATTTATAATAGCCTAAATACTGCGCTATTTCATACAAATCAAGACTCGTCTGTTTGATTTCGTGGTGACTTTAAATTAAACATTAACAAAGCAGCTTTGTAGTTTACAATACGTTATCTTACGTTTATTAATCATTGTTTGAATGTTTAATGACATTCACTGGTCGACATGTCACTGTCTTCAACTGAACTGCCATCTTGTGGTTACTGTATGCCACTGCACCATCGACTGGCTCCTCTGTGATGTTATTTATAGGGCGAGTGAATCGAGATAAAGTGGAAAGACATTAAAGGATTAGAGCATAACTAATACACTGCAGGATTACAGAGAAAACGGGGCAGGGACAAAGCCAGAGTAAACAGAGACTGAAAAAGACTGACAGAGAGGAACATAAAAGACCTGGAGGTAAAGAAACGACTAGTTATTAAAATCCTATAGAAATTAAAGATCCAGCACATTGGATCCTGCATGGCACGCTCAGGTGAAGACACACTCACAGGTGAGAGGATGAACTAACTTACATAAAGAAAACACTTAGTGAATAGAAGTCTGAAATTGACTTATACGCAGGCTTATATTTGTGTTTTGGTATGAAAATTTCATATTGATGCCATATTGATGAACAGTAGCATTTGATTCAGTCTACAGTCGGCCTAAACGTTTCAGGGCCACTCGTGAAAATGCTTCTACCTTATTTTGCTTTTTTTGTCACTTAATATTGCATTTAGTATTATATTACATATATTTATAGATTATTATACATATATTTATAGATTATATTATCACTGTAACAATTTATCAAAAGTTGAATTAAAAATGTTATATTTTATTATTATATTATGTGATATTTTATTATTTTATTCTTTTGCTTTAATAACAGATTTATTATGCTTATTATAATGAATTACTTTTGATTAGTGAATTAGCAAACATTCAGTAACACTATTTTACAGTGTCTGTTACACATCTTAAATTATAGCTATAGCAAGTATTAATTGTGAATTAATAATACTCCATATAACTGTGTTTATTTCCTGTTTAAATCAAAGATTTTTAATGTGGTCTCCTATTTCTGTACCTAACCTTTTTTGAAGAATGATTTTCATGTTTGTGCATATATGTGCATGTGTGGTTTTGTGCAGTGATGAATGTGGAGAGGATTATCGAGTGTATCAGGGAGGGCGATCAGAAAGGACTCAAGGCAGAACTACTGCAATTTAATCGAGAGGTACTCACAATTAACAGTGATTATAGTCTAGTGGCTCCAAAACCAATGTATTAATAACATTTGTACTGACAATGCATGTCATTATAAAATAATCTACTTTGCACAAGTTGTGCACTCAAAGCTCACATTTTATGTAATTGCTCTTTTCTAATTGCACACTCTCTCTTGCTCCTAGTACGCACAGTGCTTCTTCTATGATTTGGAGGAGAGGGAGAGAAGAAAAGTAAGATATATTTGAGTGCACTTACATGTACACACTCACAGGAAAGAACAATGGGTCTCTTTATATCTTTAAATAAGAAAAAGATGCCACTATCTCTCAAGTTTCATAAAAGATCTCAGACTTAAAAGGTACACTATGTAACTTTTTTGTTCAAAATTAACAACATTTAAATAACGAGTCAATACATTAGCAGTCCTTCCTTCAAAACGTGTTTCTGTCTTACCCTGATTCACTATGGAAAGCCTATTATAAGTGTTTATATTTTAGGCCAGGCAGGATGGTTTTCGCAGGAGATTGTGTACATATGTCACTTGCCTGTTCATGTCTCATCCTATCTATATTTAGAGAAAAGTTGCTCCAGCTACTTGTTGTGAGAGTGGCAGTAGTGTCCCAACGAT
This sequence comes from Chanodichthys erythropterus, assembly GCF_024489055.1. NCBI lineage: Eukaryota > Metazoa > Chordata > Actinopteri > Cypriniformes > Xenocyprididae > Chanodichthys > Chanodichthys erythropterus. The sequence continues at coordinate 26,748,928 of NC_090239.1, forward strand.
CGAGAAAGGTTGACAGCAACTAAAGCAGCTAAATGGGGAATCACTTGCCTTGATTATAAAGTTATAAAGTCAGAATTGAGTGATATAAAGTCAGAATTGTGAGTTATAAAGTCAGAAGTGAGTGATATAGTCAGAATCGCATGATATAAAGTCAGAATTGCAAGTTATAAAGTCAGAATTGCATGATATATTCAGAATTGCATGATATAAAGTCAGAATTGAGTGACAGTCAGAATTGCATGATATAAAGTCAGAATTGCGAGTTATAAAGTCAGAATTGCAAGTTATAAAGTCAGAATTGAGTGATATATTCAGAATCGCATGATATAAAGTCAGAATTGTGAGTTATTGTTACGGGTGCTGGTTGCAATAGACGAATCGTATACGGACATCCACAATTAATGGGTATTTAATGAAATACGGGGGGTGGGCGCCCTGGAGACCTCATGCCGGTGCAGGGAGAGGCATGGGTAGGAGTGGAGGTCTCCAGGGCGGGTCCATGAGCCATGGCGGGTCAGGTACCGCGGGCAGCCATGGCGGGTCAGGTACAGCGGGCAGCCACGGCGGGACAGGAGACGTGGGCAGCCACGGCAGTGTTCGGAGCCCACCCCCATGTGTATTCCCCACATGTCCCCCACCCACGGGTACTTGGCCCCCCCCCAAAAAAATACTTGGGGAGGTTTAGGATAGCAACAAGGAGTCCCAGAGACATCATGGAAATGTGGGTGGAGGAGACTGGAGCGGAGGGCTCGGTGGCTGAGACTGGAGCGGAGGGCTCGAAGGGGGCTGGAAAAGGGGTCCAGTGCATCCCCTCAAATTCGATTAGAATCCCCACAGGCACTGGGGTCGGCTCTGTGGAGACTGGCGAAGTTTGCTCGGCGGCAGCGGCTGGAGCTGAGGGCTCGGCGGCGGCGGCTGGAGCGGATTGCTCGGCGGCGGCGGCTGGCGGCCAGGAGTGGGCAGGACTGTTGAAGCGGTATGTGCAGGGTTTTGGGGTGAGGTGAGCTGGTGATGCCCGATAAGCTGCTGATGGGGCTGGACAAGGACTCTGGTTCTCAGGAGCTTTATCTTCTTCAAACTTAGAACCATTTAACAGGAGAATCACATTCAGGGAATCGACTAAGGAGAAATGACAGGCTGGTTCATTATAACAAATAACGTCCTTGTCCAGTCCCATCAAAAACACAGCATTAAGACAGGCATCAGGCCAGCCCACCAGATGAGAAACCTCCAAAAACTCCTCCACATACCTCTCCAACGGCCTGCCACTCTGCCGCAGATGGCAAAGTCTTTCATCCATCTTGAGGGCTACAGGAAGCACAGGAGTCAGAAAGATACCCATTATATAATGTGGAGGTCCAACGGTTTGGGTCTGTTCTTCTGTTACGGGTGCTGGTTGCAATAGACGAGTCGTATATGGACATCCACAATTAATGGGTATTTAATGAAAGCAGGAGCATAACAAACAACCAAACACTACAATATAACATTAAGTAACGTTTAAGAACAGACAAGGAGTGAAGGGAGTGAGTCCATATATATAGGGAGTGCAAACGAGGAAGTCCAGGTGATGGTGATGGGTGATGATGAGGAGCTGACGAGGGAAGTGAGTGCAGGTGTAGAAACAGGAGGGTCATGGGAAATGGAGTCTTGGAGACTAGGGAACTGTAACAGTTATAAAGTCAGAATTGAGTGATATAGTCAGAATTGCATGATATAAAGTCAGAAATGCGTGTTATAGTCAGAATCGCATCATATAAAGTCAGAATTGCGTGATAGAAAGTTAGAATTGCGTGATAGAAAGTTAGAATTGCGTGATAGAAAGTTAGAATTGCGTGATATAAAGTCAGAATTGCATGATACAAAGTCAGAATTGCGAGTTATAAAGTCAGAATTGCATGATATAAAGTCAGAATTGCGAGTTATAAAGTCAGAATTGCATGATACAAAGTCAGAATTGCGAGTTATAAAGTCAGAATTGCATGATATAAAGTCAGAATTGCGAGTTATAAAGTCAGAATTGAGTGATATAGTCAGAATCGCAGGATATAAAGTCAGAATTGCGTGATAGAAAGTTAGAATTGCATGATATAAAGTCAGAATTGAATGATATAAAGTCAGAATTGTGAGTTATAAAGTCAGAATTGTGTGATATAGTCAGAATCGCAGGATATAAAGTCAGAATTGCGTGATAGAAAGTTAGAATTGCATGATATAAAGTCAGAATTGAATGATATAAAGTCAGAATTGTGAGTTATAAAGTCAGAATTGTGTGATATAAAGTCAGAATTGTGAGTTATAAAGTCAGAATTGAGTAATATAGTCAGAATCGCAGGATATAAAGTCAGAATTGCGAGTTATAGTCAGAATTCTGTGATAGAAAGTCAGAAATGTGTGATATAAAGTCAGAATTGCTAGTTATAGTTGAATCTCCCTCCAAGCATACGCAGACACAAGTGGTTCTCTTTTAACTGGTTTAATTGAAGAATTTTCTTCAATGCCACCGTGAAAACTAAACAGTATAAATGACAATACAAAATCAGCTTGACAAAAAATGAAAGTGTGCGCAACAGATATAATGGCATTTTACAGTCACAAAATGCAGACAAATAAACGAAATACCTCGTTGGCTGCATGCTGCATGAAAGGGAAATAATCTTTGAATCTTCTTTGTGAGTGTTCAAGTCCTTTTTGACGAGAATAAACTTTCATCGGAGCATACAAAATGTCCGGGCTTGCCGCTTGCTTGCAGGAGCTGAGAATCTGACGTGAAGTCAGCATTTCTGCATAAACTTGAACCAAGCCTTCAAAATAAAAGTACTGCAACTTATAATAAATAAAATAATATATAAACACAAATAACAAACAGAACTTAAAATTATTAATTATGAAAGTGATTTTAGAAACCAAAATAATAAGTTATACATAAATTATATACACAATTTACATGGCAGCATTTACACTCCCACCAAATCACACAAACCTTAATGTGGGATTTCTATAATTACAATGGTTGTTGCTGGTAACCAATTCAACATTTCAATGAAAGCATTATCCGGTTATTAACCAATTAAGTTGTAACTTCAAGAAAATGTGTACCCCTTAGTCTGTCTCAAGCAAAGTAACAACCTTCTGTACAGGTCTGTCAAGAAACACCGTTTTAGTTGTAGGTTTCCCTTTTTTGTCAAATGTGGTGTCACTAACTAGTAACCTTATTTTTCTCACCCTACCATCTGACCCTGGGTAGACTTCTGTGATTCTGGCCAGCTTCCATTTGTTGCGTGGAGCTAGATCATCTTGCAAGAGGACAATGTCATTGACCTTTAAATTCCTTCTGTTTTTGTGCCATTTTTGTCTTAGCTGTAAATTCAAAAGATATTCTTTCTTCCATCGAGTCCAGAATTCATTTGCCAAATACTGTACTCTGCGCCACCTCTTTCGAAGATAGAGATCTTTTCTTGTAAATTGTCCAGGTGGGGGCAGAATGATTGTGGACTTCATTGTAAGGATGTGGTTTGGAGTTAAAGGTTCAGGTCCTGATGGGTCATTCAAATGTTCAGTGGTGAGTGGTCTGCTGTTAATGATAGCCATAACCTCATACATAAATGTCCTTAAAGAGGTACCGTCGAGCCTTTGTGCCGACTGGTCAAGAATAGCAGTAAGAACACTTCTTATGGTTCTTATTTGTCTCTCCCAAACACCACCCATATGGCTTGCTGCTGGAGGGTTCATAAGAAATTCACATCCTAGAGCCTTCACTCTTTCTTGATCCATTTCTTTCATGAGTTCTGCTAACTCTCTCCTTGCTCCGACAAAATTGGTTCCTTGATCACATCTCAACTGGCGAACATTTCCTCTTATGGCAATGAATGCTCTCAAAGCATTGATAAATGAGTCAGTTGTCATGTCATCAATCATCTCTATATGTATGGCCCTTGAACACAAACAGGTAAGTAAAAGACCATATCTCTTGAGATCCTTCCTTCCTTCTTTGATATGTATTGGACCAAAACAGTCAATACCGGCATAAGTGAATGGTGGAGTTGATTCCATTCGGTCTTGCGGTAATTCACCCATTCTTTGCTCTTCTGTAGGTCTTCTATACTTTCTACATTTGACACATTTGAAGATGTGTGATGAGACTACAGTGCTGCATCCCAGGATCCACCATCCATTAGCTCGCAGTTCGTTCATTGTCATTCCACGTCCTTGATGATGTACCTTCTCATGAAAGTGTTTAATAAGCAAAGCTGATATGTGGCTGTTTTTTGGGAGTATTGCCGGATGCTTTACGTATGGGTGTAATGTGGCTTGACTTAAACGTCCTCCAACCCTCAGGATACCTTCTTCATCCAAGAATGGATTTAACTTGTACAGCCTACTGTCTTTGGTCTTGGTGATTTCTTTCTTTAGCTTCAAACACTTTATCTCATTTGAGAATGCTTCCTTTTGAACCAACTTGATGATAACAAGTTCTGCTTCTTTCCTTTCTTCTAGACTTGTGCTTTCATTGGATCTTTGCTTCAAACCTTTGAATTCTTGGATTTTGCATTTCAGTCTAGCAACTGCCTTAACTACTCTTGACCAATCAGAGAATTTCTGTAGGTGATCCAACAATGAACTGCTCTCTTTTCCCTTAGTGTTACACACAAGAGTCTTGCGAAGTTCAGGATCATCTTCCTTAATTTCTCCCACCTTGCATTCTCTGTCAGGTAGCTCTTTTTGCCAAAGAAACTTTGGTCCTGTGAACCAATTTGAAGTCTTAAGTTGCTGTGCTGTCAAACCTCGAGAGGCATGATCTGCTGGATTGTCCTCAGAGGCAACATAAGCCCATTGTTCAGGCTTTGTACTGGATCTGATTCTCTGAATGCGATTGGCTATGAATATGTGAAACCGTCTGGCGTCATTGTTTATGTAGCCAAGAACGACAGTAGAATCAGTCCAAAAGAACTCTTTTAGATCTTGAATTTCTAGTTCATTCCGAAGGATGTTGCTGGTTTGAACTGCAACAACTGCTGCTGAGAGTTCCAGCCTCGGTATAGTTGTAACTTTGGTGGGTGAAACTCTGGATTTTCCCATTACCAGACAGCAATGAACTTTGTTGGACTTGTTAATGGCTCGCAAGTAAGTACATTCACCATATACAGAGACACTTGCGTTCGCAAAATGGTGGAGCTCATACATTTTGACCTTGCCAAAATTTGAAGGTAAGAAGCCTCTCTTGATTTCCACTTCAGCTAGATTAGGCAAGTCTCTGATCCAGGACTCCCACTGAGGTCTTAAGTTCTCTGGAACTTCCTCATCCCAACCAACCTTTTCTCTGCACATTTGTTGGAGTATTTGTTTCCCCAACAAAACAAATGGTGCCATGAACCCCAGGGGGTCATACACAGAGGCCACGGTAGAAAGCATACCCCTCCTTGTTAATGGATTGGGTTTTACTTGAACTCTGAATTTAAATGAGTCAGATGTAATACACCACTCAACTCCAAGAGCTCTTTCCATTTGAGGTAAGCTCAAAGCCATATCCAGATCCTTAACCGTAGCACGTTCTTCCTTTGGGATGGTTGCCATCACCTTTTCACTGTTAGAAACAAACTTGTGGAGTCTTAACCTGCCAGTGAAGCAAAGTTTTCTTGATTCTTCAATAAGCTCGATAGCTTCTGTCTCAGTTTGCACACTTATCAGACCATTGTCTACATAGAAATTTCTATGAATGAAGTGTATGGTGTCTTCACTGAACTGACCATGCCCTTGTGTTGCCAGATGTTTCAGGCCAAAGTTTGAACAACCAGGAGATGAGGCAGCTCCAAACAAGTGGACTCTCATTCTGTAGATTGATGGTGTGGTCTCTAAATTGCCATTCTCCCCCCAGAGAAAGCGTAGGTAATCTTGATCCTCCTTTTTCACGTGAAACTGGTGGAACATTCTTTCGATGTCACACATGACTGCAATGTAACCTTTTCGGAAACGGCATAGGACACCTACCAATGTATTGGTCAAGTCAGGGCCTGTGAGCAGATGGTCATTGAGGGATGTGTCCTGAAACTTGGCAGAACAGTCAAATACTACACGTATTTTTCCTGGTTTCTGTGGATGATAAACTCCATGATGTGGAATATACCATACTGGACTACCATCACATTCTTCCTCAGGGACTTTCTCTGCGTCACCACGTGAAATTATGTCTTCCATGAAGTTTACATAGTCCTTGTAATACTTCTGATCTTTCTTGAATCTCTTTTCAAGACATTTCAGGCGGTGTACTGCACAAGTTTTGTTGTTAGGAAGTTTTGGTTTTTCCTTCTTGAATGGTAATGGCATTTCGTAGTGACCATTGCTTTTCTGTGTGATGTTATCTCTCAGAATTGACAAGAACTTGAGATATTCTTGGGACACAGGATGATCTTCTTCAGCTTTTTCTGAGAAGTCTGATTCAAGAACCTTTATGATCTCTGAAGGAGTAATTTCTTTTACTTTAATTCGGCTCACATAGTGTACTTCAGTTTTGAGATTGACAGGAAATTCCACATCTGGTGTCACTTTCCTTACTACTATGCGATGACTGGTTCCGATAGCGTCACCATAGTCTACATATGGATTCCTATGACCAACAATGCTCCATCCAAGGTCCGTACGCTGTGCATAAGGTTGATGTTCTTGGCCAGAAACTACTTCTCTTGGAAGTAGGGCTTGTGAGCAATTGTACCCAATGAGCAGACCAACTTCACAATCCTGCAGTGGTGCTATCTCGTCTTGGAGATGCTCTAGATGAGACCAAACCTTTGCAGTTTCATTAGTTGGTATGTGAGTTCTGTTGGCTGGAATAAATTCCCGAGTGTAAACTGGTGGTAAAGAGATCCTTTTACCAGAATAAAAGCCTCGAACTTGTAGATTCTTTACTCTTTGAGAGCTTACCACTGTGGTTCTTGAAGTCATAGTAGAGAGCTTGAGCTTAACTTGTTCTTTGTTTGCTTCCAATGCTTCTGCGACTTCACTCAAAATGAAGGTTGTGTCGCTTTGAGAATCCAACAGAGCATAAACAAGGACTTCTTGTGCTGGTTGAGTTATGGATGAAATCCAGACAGGAATTATCGCAGCAGTTTGTGCGTTAGCTTCATTAAGTATTACTTTATTTGAAGTAACAGCTGTGGTTGGTTCTTTATGTTGTGCTGATTGAGGTCTTGCTGGATACATTTCTTGATTTGCACTTGGCTTAGGTTGTTGTAGTTTTGGGTTTTCTTTGGTTCGCTCCTCGTGCAGACAGGTCGGATGCATCTTGTGGCACGTGTCACAAACACTCCTACTGATGCAGTTCTTTGAGAAGTGACCAGACTTGAGACAACCAAAGCATAGCTTTTCAGCTTGAACAAATTTAATCCTGTCTGAAATCGCTTTCTCCATGAGTTTCCTGCATTTGTGTCAAGTATGCCCTGTTTTTTGGCAGAAAATGCATGTTATGACAGGCTTTTCATTGGAACTTGTGGTCAGTGTTTTTGCTCCAAAGCTTTGACGTTTTTGGAATTTTGGCTTTTCAACCTCACCAAATTTAAGTGCCTGTAATGATGTGACAGGGTTGCAGGCAATTTTCACCTCTCTTGTCAGAAACTTAACAAATTGGCTGAAAGAGGGAAATTGATTACTCTCCTCTTCTATATCGATAACCTTGCGGTTCCATCTCACCGCTAACCAATCTGGTAACTTTGAAAGAATCTTCCTGTTTTCATTACAGTCATTCAAGATTTCCAATGCCTTGATATGGACCATTGCAGCCTCACAACTACGCAGGAAATCAACAAACTCTCTGAGCTCAAAACTGTCCCTAGATCCCATTTTAGGCCACGCCTGGAGCTTGTCTCTGTATGATTTTGCAATAGTGAATGGGTTTCCATACCTCTCTTCTAAAATCTCCCATGCAGCAACATAGGCAGATTCCGTTCCAAGTAGGAAATATCCATCAAGTGCTTTCTTAGCTTGTCCACTTACATACCTACGGAGGTAGTATATCTTCTCCTTGTCTTGGATATTCTTTTGGTCAATCAGTGTTTCAAAGGAGAGTTTCCAGTCATTGTATTTCAATGGATCCCCACTGAATACAGAAGGCTCAGGAACTGGAATTCTGTTAGCACTTAAAGCACCTACCAACACTTTTACAAGAGCTGCTGTACTTTCATTTGAAGAGGTGGTCACAGCTTGTGGTACAGGAGGCATTTTCATGAAGTCTTTCTGATCATCTTCTACAACCTTCTCTTGATCGTACACCTGCAGTCTTGCACGTGCTGCATTTAGAACTTTTACAGCTTCCAAATGTTGTATCTTTCTCCGTTTATCCTCAAGAGTCTTTTGTAGAGCTGCATGTTCCTCTTCCAATTGAGCTTTGAATTTAGCTTCCTCTTCCTCTCTCTGTAGTCTTCGTTTCACCTCTTCTGCTTCTCGCTCTAAACGACGTTTTACAACTGCTGCTTCTTGATCAGCTATCTTCTTTTTAACTTGTGCTTCTAGGAGCTGTATTTCCAATTGTTCTTTAGTTTGTTCTTGTAACACTTCCAGAACAGCTTGGCTTGCAGCAGCATCAGCAGCAGCTTCTTGTCGCTTTACAGAAGATCTACTTGAATGCTCTGAGGAACCTTCCAAGATAGAAGTGACAGAACCTGATTTACAGGAACTTGAATTGAAGAGGGAGCCAGCTTCCGGCCAATCTTGCTCTTCTCCTTCTGGAATCTTTCCATCCAGTCGACTTGAGGCTCTAGATACAACAAAGTTAGAAATCTCTACACACAGATCCACTCGTCGACGTATGTCTTGATCTGGAGTCGAGATTTTGCGTAGGTCATCATAAACACGTTGAACATCTGCAGAAAGACCTATGACATCACCAATTATATCATTAAGCAGATCATCAGATAAAGCTTCTGTTGATTGTGATAATGTCCGTTTAGAAGATTTAACATGTGTTCTCCATTTGTCGTAAATGTAGTTAAACCTTTGTTGAAGTGACTTAACTCTTGTAGCTTGCATTTCTCTGCCCTTCTCTGTTAAAGTTCTGGTTCTTTTACTTCGTTTTGACTGCTGTGCCTCTTCTTTCTGGGCTTCAGCACCACCCACTTGACCTTCTTCAGGTTGGTCTTGGGAATTTGCACTCTCCCTAATACTATCCCTTACCTGACTTGTGGGCTCACTTGACTCAGACATTTTGAATCACTACTTTAATTTGGCCCAATTTTGTTAGTAGAAATATGTATAAGTAATAAACCTCTAAATTAACCTTAAACACTTAAAATGTAGGCTAATGTAAATGTCAGTTAAATGTAAATACTTAAAGCAAATGTGATGCTTCAGTAATAGTATTGCACAGGAAATTAAAATGTGCAAAACAACTTATTTCAGCTTGAATATTACCTTACAAAATACACTCAATATAAAAACACTTCAGAAAACTTTGATATCAAATGGCAAATAGCCTTCTCTTATTATTTACAAAAATACTTCACATTTAAAATATGTAAAGTTCACCAAATCTTTAAAGGTGTCTTTGAATAACAAGCTTAAATTAAATTAAGTGAGCAAATAGGTCAAACAAACACAAGAAGAATCTTTTGGCAAGCTTCACAAAAACGTTCTTCTTAAGTATTCAAGTTCTTTATGAATTAGTCCGTTGCTCCTGACAACTGTATGCGTCTTCTTACATTCTTATTATGCGTGTGTGGTGCGTATTTTCAGCTCATCTGTTAATCCTTTGATGACGCTCCACGCGCTGCGAAACACATCGTGGTAACTTAAGCCCGCTGGCTCTGCAAACTTGCTGCGTCATCCACTCGTGTCGTCGAACAGGCCGAGTTTTCACTGAATCTCCCTCCAAGCATACGCAGACACAAGTGGTTCTCTTTTAACTGGTTTAATTGAAGAATTTTCTTCAATGCCACCGTGAAAACTAAACAGTATAAATGACAATACAAAATCAGCTTGACAAAAAATGAAAGTGTGCGCAACAGATATAATGGCATTTTACAGTCACAAAATGCAGACAAATAAACGAAATACCTCGTTGGCTGCATGCTGCATGAAAGGGAAATAATCTTTGAATCTTCTTTGTGAGTGTTCAAGTCCTTTTTGACGAGAATAAACTTTCATCGGAGCATACAAAATGTCCGGGCTTGCCGCTTGCTTGCAGGAGCTGAGAATCTGACGTGAAGTCAGCATTTCTGCATAAACTTGAACCAAGCCTTCAAAATAAAAGTACTGCAACTTATAATAAATAAAATAATATATAAACACAAATAACAAACAGAACTTAAAATTATTAATTATGAAAGTGATTTTAGAAACCAAAATAATAAGTTATACATAAATTATATACACAATTTACATGGCAGCATTTACAATAGTTCTGGTTTCACAGATAAGGCTTAAGCTAGTCCTAAACTACAATGCATGTTTGAGCTGTTTTAACTGAAAGTAACTTGTACTGACAGATCTTAAAATATGTCAGTGCCATTGTTTTGTCTAAAGATGCACACCAGTATTGTTTATAAAACGTTTATAAAATGCCCTAACTGAATTAAGGCCTAATCCTGGCTTAGGCTAAGCCCTGTCTGTGAAACCGGGCCATAAAATCGCAATTGTGTGTTATAATGTCCAATTGGGAAAGAATTCCAATTTTTTCTCAGAATAGCACGTTTCTATCTCACAATTCGGACTTTATAACTCGCAATTGCAGAATTGTGAGATAAAAAGTCGCAATTACCTTTTGTATTTATTTTTTTTATTTAGTGGCGGAAACAAGCAGAGATGACGAGAAATTAGGGATTTTAAAATATTGTAAAAACAATGCATAGATGGTGTTTTTATTACTTAAGGTATTTGAAATGTATTTGATTTTACAGATAAATTGCTACAGTATATGTAGCTCTCTAAGAGTTCATTGTAAAGCATTGTAAAAGGTTATATTCATCCACACAGTCACGCTGAGCTGAAGCAGCACAGCCAAAACAGTGTTCTTCTGCAAAATGCATGCAGTTTTGTTTTTAACCGCTAGAGGGCTGTTAAGTTACACAGTTTACCTTTAAAATGTGCTCATATTGGACAAATTCAGGGATTTCTATATATGAATTCCAGACCAAATGTTCTTCCCCGAGCAAATATGTGTTATGTATTTAATATTTTGATTTCTCCAAATATTTTTATTTTTTTTCCCAAAGAAACATCTAAGACAAAGCTCATATATTTAATTTGCAAAGAAATAAGAACTATAAGTTATATGAAAGTGTAACATTTGAGTCATACAGATTTCCTCTGGGCAGAAATGATTTCCTGCATGTCCTCAGTTGTTTGCTGATACTGCAGTTGACTTGATCCCCGGGCCTGCAGCTCATTAATATATAGACCATATGCTCCCTGCTAATTCCATTCTAGACAGCAAGTCAGCGTTGATGTGTCTACGTAATTGCATTGAATTAGGATTACAATATGATGTTGGTTCAAGATAATTTTTGCATCTTCACTAAATGTTGAAACAATGTTGAAATTTCACAAAAGAAGATATTTTGAAGGATGTTGGTAAACAAATAGTTTCTGGTCCCTATTGGCTTTTCCCCCCTCATCATACTTTTGAAGTCATTGGGGACCAGCAACTGTTTGGTTACCCACATTCTTCAAAATATCTTCTTTTGTGTTCAACAGAACAAAGAAATACAAGTTTAGAACAAATTGAGGGTGAGTAAATGATGACAGAATTTTTATTTTGGGGTGAACTATCCCTTTCATCCCTTAAGCTACTTCAATGCTATACATCAACAAATTCTTAATCATTACAAACTTTCTATTAGAAATACTTAAACATTGTGATAAATAAATAAGGGAAGTTCAAGAAAACCTTACAGTCACTAATTGGATAGTTGTGGTTTGCTATTGGTCAGTCTCATGTGAGTGACAGGTTGTCCCGCCCTCGTGCCAGTAAACACGTCATCAGAGAAGAGAAGAAATGTTTCTGCATTAGGAAAGGGGAAGTTATTTTGATTAAAGATTAAGAGGCACGTACAGTGGGTACAGAAAGTATTCAGACCCCCTTAAATTTTTCACTCTTTGTTATATTGCAGCCATTTGATAAAATCATTTAAGTTCATTTTTTTTCCTTATTAGTGTACACACAGCACCCCATATTGACAGAAAAACACAGAATTGATGACATTTTTGCAGATTTATTAAAAAAGAAAAACTGAAATATCACATGGTCCTAAATATTCAGACCCTTTGCTGTGACACTCATATATTTAACTCAGGTGCTGTCCATTTCTTCTGATCATCCTTGAGATGGTTCTACACCTTCATCTGAGTCCAGCTGTGTTTGATTATACTGATTGGACTTGATTAGGAAAGCCACACACCTGTCTATATAAGACCTTACAGCTCACAGTGCATGTCAGAGCAAATGAGAATCATGAGGTCAAAGGAACTGCCTGAAGAGCTCAGAGACAGAACTGTGGCAAGGCACAGATCTGGCCAAGGTTACAAAAAAATTCTGCTGCACTTAAGGTTCCTAAGAGCACAGTGGCCTCCATAATCCTTAAATGGAAGACGTTTGGGATGACCAGAACCCTTTCTAGAGCTGGCCGTCCGGCCAAACTGAGCTATCGGGGGAGAAGAGCCTTGGTGAGAGAGGTAAAGAAGAACCCAAAGATCACTGTGGCTGAGCTCCAGAGATGCAGTCAGGAGATGGGAGAAAGTTGTAGAAAGTCAACCATCACTGCAGCCCTCCACCAGTCGGGGCTTTATGGCAGAGTGGCCCGACAGAAGCCTCTCCTCAGTGCAAGACACATGAAAGCCCACATGGAGTTTGCTAAGATGGTGAGAAATAAGATTCTCTGGTCTGATGAGACCAAGATAGAACTTTTTGGCGAAGGAGTGGCTTCACAACAACTCCGTGACTGTTCTTGAATGGCCCAGCCAGAGCCCTGACTTAAACCCAATTGAGAATCTCTGGAGAGACCTAAAAATGGCTGTCCACCAACGTTTACCATCCACCCTGACAGAACTGGAGAGGATCTGCAAGGAGGAATGGCAGAGGATCCCCAAATCCAGGTGTGACAAACTTGTTGCATCTTTCCCAAAAAGACTCATGGCTGTATTAGATCAAAAGGGTGCTTCTACTAAATACTGAGCAAAGGGTCTGAATACTTAGGACCATGTGATATTTCAGTTTTTCTTTTTTAATAAATCTGCAAAAATGTCAACAATTCTGTGTTTTTCTGTAAATATGGTGTGCTGTGTGTACATAAATGAGTAAAAAAAATAACTTAAATGATTTTTGCAAATGCCTGCAATATAACAAAGAGGGAAAAATTGAAGGGGGTCTGAATACTTTCTGTACCCACTGTAGATAAATTACTTATAATAAACACTGCAATATTCCATAAAAAATAGGAATCACCAAATTTGATTTCATGAAAATGTTTTGATGAAAACTGAACATTGTATCAATATCACCTTGCTATCTGGGATATATTCCTCCTTTCCTGGTTCTTTAGCTTTGTTACTTATTGTTAAAACATGCAAACACAAAATGCACATTTAGAATAGAAAAACATTATTTGTCATATCTTTTATCTTTTAATGACTTTCATATTTTTCTGTCGTCTGGCTGCTTGTTCAATCTAAAAAGAGGGAGGAGCTGGAAGAGGTAATATTTTCTACATTCTTGAATTCCCCAAAGTTACCGACATCCTGATTGACCATTGTTAACCCTCTGGTGGACATTTTAGACCAAAAAACTTGATGAATTTCATGGCACTTCCTATATAAAAATACACAAAAAAGAATTGTGGACATAATTAGAAAAGGCTATACACTCACACTTGTGATCTTCATCGTCAAAACTGACGGCATAGGAAATTAATGGGACATATGAAAAACAGAGCTTTTTATAGAGAAATTATTAAATAGTCTTGGATAATGTCTAAATATATTGAAATGCAAAATCTAATAAAAGTGTCTATAACTATGCCTGAAAATACTGATAAGGAACTATAGCGTGATTTCACCAAAGTACAAGTTCCTGGAACAACATTCCAATCAACCAATCAGATTTGAGGGACAAATTTACAGTTTATGACAAGTTTAGGCTTACAGCCAGGGTTAGGTGCTTCTACATCAGTGTTACTCACCTATCATTTCCCTCTGATTTTAGGGATATGTTATGGGTAGGGTTAGGTTTAGGGGTAGGGATAGGGTTAGGACTGGAATGTTGTTCCTGGATCAGCAAAATATGTTGGTAGCTAATAGGTAATGTGACCGTGGTGTAGTACGTTCATAGCCTACGTTTAGGTTTTGACGTCTGCCGGTTGTATTTATGATTCAAAATTCATTCAAAAGTTGTGTTAATTTGTGAAGACTATCAGGAGGAACAATATGTATAAGAATTATAAGCTTTTGTTAGTCACAGTCCCTATTTTCTGCAGTAATTCAAAAGCCAATCCTATTGATTTTTTGTCGAGGGAACCAGGGGGATGCTAACTTCCAAGTTGGCCTACAAAAATATGTCATTGATCCCTGCATCACTCTATACCAGAGGGTTAAAGGTGGAGTTTACAATTGCTGCATAACAAGCAGTACCAAAATTAATTACTGTTATATCTTAATTCCTACTGGCCTGTCATGTAACAGCAATAAAAGACTCCCACAAATGGAATGCATGAATCACAGTATACTCACAATGGTTTGTTTCTATAACACTTTTTTTTTTTTTTTGATCACCGCAGTTCAGAAAGAATAAAGTGCGGGATTATGTGTCAGACTCAGATTCAGACTATGATGAGTCCTGTAACCCAGACGTCATTTTGAGACAGGTAACCTTGGCTCTTTTAAATAAATACACACATAAACCATCCTAAGACAACTTCCGCCTTTAATTTGCTTTTGTTTCTTTCGCCCTCAGGCTCTGGCTACGGTTTTGATCAGGTTCCTCCAGACTGAACCGCAAGGGCGTGTGCTGAAAGTATGTCTGAGATCCTTACGAATCCTCTCAAGGGACAAAAAGGTTATGGGGCCTCTGGTCACTGACAGAGCGCTGCTCACTCTAGCCCACCTGGGCGGCATCAGCAATGCACCTATTCCAATAGAAGACACTGACAATGATGTTGACCCCTATAATGACATCATTGTGGCCATTTCTGAGATCAAATTAGGCCAAGCAGATGAGGATGATCACGGCGGTGAGGAAGACGAGGCTGTAACCAGTGATGTGAACGACCCTGTGGTCTGGGGGCCAAGCGATTGGTGTGGTGATCGCAAAGCTAGCACATTTTCAAGCATGAGCCTCGGACCTTCTCGCAGGAGGAGCAGCGTTTTTAAAGCTCTCACACCTGGTAAAAGAGACAGCAGAGGAAGCCTGGGAGAAGGGGAGGAAGAGGAGGAAAAAGATGACGAAGAAGAAACCAGGAAGGAAGTCATGAAAATCTTATGTAACATTGTTTACAATAGTGCTTGGGCACAAGAGAGAGCCAGCGAACTCAGGTATGAGCCATTTCAACATACGATTTGAACTCTGCCATCTTTCCTCATGGGCACTGTGAAAAATGCAAGACCTGTTGCATGAAGCTCGTTTAACAAACTCTGAGTTTTGGAGTTGGTTTGGAGTTGACAAAACCATATCTGGTTTAGATCAGGCTCACAATACTCAGTATAAACGTTCTCTGTCAACTCAGGGTTTGAGCCAGAGATTGTGAATAACTCATCAGTTAGCTAACACTAATCTCAGACTTTGGTAGGAATTGAAACTGGCTTCATACAACAGGCCTCAGATGTTTAATGTTTAAATGAAAACCTGGAAGAAAAATTGTGATATTGTATGGGGCTTTTCACACTTGAAATAGTTCATTCTAAACCGCGGGTAAACAGAAGCCTGTGTTATCCTGCTTCACATTTCACACTGCTCATAATTTACCCGGGCTTAACAATTAATCCTGGGTATTCATAAGCTGACATTACACATTGTACATTCCTAAACCCTGGGTTAACATTCTTATTTGTGGTGTCAGTGTCATTAATTTGATAAACGCAGCTCGAGACCTGTTTACATAGCGCTAGCATTGCGCATCCTCGTATTCACGACTGCACTATTGAGTTTATACTAAATGGACATTTCAGACAATAAAGGTAAAAATCAAACAGTCACTTCTTCATGTCAGTTGTCTCTTCAATCATTCAATTGTCATGTTTTCTGCAAGCATTTGACATTTTTCCTTTCAAACACTAAATTTACTGTTTATATACAATGCAGTGTTTCTGTCCAAAGCAGGCAAATATGAGTATGCGATTGGTCATCCGTTGCTAAGAGTAACCCCTCCTATTTGAACCGCCCGCTCTAAGCAGGACTCGGACCTGGGAACCTGGAGTTAGGTGCTCTAACAAAGAGGGCTAAAGGTCGCAGTCTCTAGCATCAGTTGCTAGAGCGCCTCTTGAGATCAGGGGTGTTAGGTTTACACGCACAGCTCTTACCGGCCTATGTCCATTACATAAGCGTCTGGCTGTAACATCTAACACTGCATCATTTCATACTGTACAAGTTTGCCACTGCAAAAGCGGTACTACTCCTGAGCAGGGTTTCATAACCCCTAAAAGCGGTGCTAACCCCACTTCCAAAGTACAAGTGTGAAATGTTCCTTTACCCAGGATTAAAAGCAGTGTTTAGAATGAAGATAAGTGCAGTGTGAAAAGCCTTTATGATATTCCTTAAAGTAATGTTGTAATAAACTGTATTATAATTTATTAGCATTTATTTCGAGAAGTACATTTTATTGTACAATAGTTATATATTTCTGTCATCATTTCTATAAGTTTTATTTTGGCGGGTTGTAGTGAAGACCTATGATTTCTCCGGCCGGAATTTAGTCATAAAAATGGAACTTACTGTGTAATGAGGAATATCATGTAATATTTGGCAAAATTTGGATAAGTAAATCAAAAGTAGCATAGTACACTTAATCAAATAATGATATGGACTAGTTTCTATGAATACTAAACCGCAAAATGACTACTATTTACCAGTCTAGTCTACTACACATAATAAAGCACATGTGACGCTTGTGGTGTTTTCAGTGTCTGCTGTCTAACTATATGAGGACATAAACACATGAACTTCATCTCCAGAGCTGCTTTGAGACTTTTTTTCTTTTCTCTCCCATTGCTTGCTGTACTTCAGTATCCTCTGTGGTCTGACAGAAAAGCTAAATAAGGAGTTTCAGTCTACATCTTCTCCTTGTGGACAGTTTTACACGCTCCGGTTCATGTTTTTACTGACGGCGCTAAGACCTGAACTCAGAACACAGCTGAAACAAGTATCTACTTTTTTCCTTCCATTATTTTAATTTTGAGCAAATATTATAAAACAAATAATCTTTTCTGCTATCGTATTATGTGCGCTAACATTCAAAAGTTTGGGGTCAGTAAGATTTTTTAAACTTTTTCAGCAAGGAAACATTAAATTGAAAAAATGTATCATGGTTTCCACAAAAATATTAATAAATGAAAACATTAATAACAATAAGAAATGTTCTCAAGCAGCAAATCTGCATATTAGAATGATTTCTGTGACACTGAAGACTGGAGTAATGATGCTGGAAATTCAGTTTTGGTCATAAATTACATTTTAAACAGGTATTTTAAATTGTAATAATATAATTTAGAATATTACTGTTTTTAATGTATTTTTGATCAAATAAATGCGGCCTTGGTGAGCATAAGAGACGTCTTTAGAAAAATATTTTAAAAATCATACCGAGCCCAAAATTTTGAACAGTAGTGTAAATTGTTTTATATCGGTCAACGGTCACAATCCTATCTACATATTGTATTGGCTTTTTTGGTCATTTTTAGGAGGGAGGAGTGTCTCTGTTGACTACAGTGCTGGAGAAGTGTTTATCAGTACAGTGGAAGGAAGAGTTCGAGGTTGTGCTGGATCCTGCAGCGCCTCCTATAAGTGTGGATGACTCACAGCAGGCTCAGGAGGCTCTGAAGATCCTTTTTAATATCACACACAGCACACACACTCAAGAACCTGAAGAGGTGGGTGTATGCAGACATAATCACACTCATGCTCACTCACCTCCCTTACAAATAATGGTACTATGTGATGTATCAGATGGGAATACTATAGTACTGTAGTAATACTGTAGTAAACCCACACATCGCACTGAATAAATTGATATAAATTGTTAACATCAAGGTTCACATTGTGTCTACCAGGAAGATGCATCTCTCTATCGCCACCTGGCTGCAGTTTTGCGTCACTGTCTGATGGTGTACTCTGAGGAGGAGGAAGCTACAGATGAATTAAAGGGGTTAGTTTTGATTAATGTTTTCATTTTTCTATAATAACTATTCTGAGTTGAAAATTTCAGTAATTATGACTCGTTTCACAAGCACAAAAGTGTTTATGTAACTGAGGCCAGCTAGTATACTGTCTGAGTAAACCTCACTACCCTGGCCTCAAGAGGTGCTCTAGTGACTCACACTAAAAGCTGTGTTCTTTAGTGCACCCGCCTCCCATGTCAGAGATGGCGGTTAAAATCCTGCTAGGTGCGATGCGAGTAGAACCAGAGTGGTTACATTGGTGCCGTGACCCGGTGGGAGTGAGATTTAGGAGAGTGAGTGTAATGGAGGCAAGCTAGTAAGAGCAGTAAACCTCACTCCCCTGGCCTCAAGAGGTGCACTAATGACTCACACTCGAGCAGGGCTCGTCAACTGGTGGCCCACGGGCCAAATCCGGCCCGCCAATCATCTTCATCTGGCCCGCGACACCCCAATCTCCCTCCTCCTCTTTTCCTGGCAGTGCAGCTAAATTTGGTTAGATACGTGGCCGCAGTGGTGCCTGCAGTTGTACTGCTATATATACACTGTTCGTACCATGAATGATCCTCCGACTGACCTGAGAAACGTTTTCCGTGTGAATATTTTAGTAGTTATTATGCGTGTCCCGTATTTCTGTTGACTTTCTTTTCCATGACTTGGCCAAACGCGCTTGCATAACGATCTGAAATTATTTGGATTAGTTCGGACCGCTCTGTTTCTGAATCATCTGTAGTTGTTTCTCAGTCAATAACAACAAATACAGAACAAATAGCGCTGTTTTCATGTATTTCACTATTTATTATTATTTATTCAATATATTATTATTATTTACTTTAAACTATGCAGCACTGCCCAGTGCATAACGCAGTAAAAGCTTAAAAGAGCTGCGTTTATTCCCGGTCACCATTATTAAACAGTGTTGCGAAATCAAGTGAGATTAGCATTCAACACACACCTCTCGAGTGCGAGTAGAACTGGAGGGGTTGCATTGGTGCCGTGACCCAGGTGGGAGAGAGATTTAGGAGAGAGAGTGCAAGCTAGTAAGAGCTGTGTGAGTAAACCTCACTCCCCCTGGCCTCAAGAGGTGCACTAGTGACTCACACTAGAGGCTGCAGTCTTTAGAGCAGTTCAAATCTTGCTAGGAGCAGTGCAAGTAGAACCGGAGGGGTTACATTGGTGCCGTGACCCAGGTGGGAGAGAGAGAGTGCAAGCTAGTAAGAGCTGTGCGAGTAAACCTCACTCCCCTGGCCTCCAGGTGCACTGACGATTAGGGTGCAGTCTTTAGCTTCCCGAATCCCGCTCAGAGTGGTGCAAGTAGAACCGGAGGGGTTAAATTTGTACAGTAATGTACTTATAGTGGAAATCAAATATAATTTACATTTCAAAGTACTTCACTGGCATGTACAGTATTTACAAGATCAAGACAAACACATACACAAGTGAAAGATAATAGAAATTAGTAATAAAATAAAATAATAAATAAAATAAAAAAAAAACAGTGTTGTGTAGGTAATGAATAGAATGTGAATATAAGAATCAAGTGTGCGTATTAAGAGTCTAGAGCACATATTAATTTGGCTGACAGATATAGTTTATACTTTATGTGTATGTATGTACATATACAAACCCAATTCCAAAAAAGTTGGGACACTGTACAAATTGTGAATAAAAACAGAATGCAATGATGTGGACGTTTCAAATTTCAATATTTTATTCAGAATACAACATAGATGACATATCAAATGTTTAAACTGAGAAAATGTATCATTTTAAGGGAAAAATAAGTTGATTTTAAATTTCATGGCATCAACACATCTTAAAATATTTGGGACAAGGCTTTGTCACATCCTCTTTGTCACATCTTCCTCTTTATGATGCACCAAATGTTTTCTATGGGTGAAAGTACATTTCAGTACCCGGATCCTTCTTCTACGCAGCCATGATGTTGTAATTGATGCAGTATGTGGTCTGGCATTGTCATGTTGGAAAATGCAAGGTCTTCCCTGAAAGAGACGACGTCTGAATGGGAGCATATGTTGTTCTAGAACTTGGATATACCTTTCAGCATTGACGGTGCCTTTCCAGATGTATAAGCTGCCCATGCCACACGCACTCATGCAACCCCATACCATCAGAGATGCAGGCTTCTGAACTGAGCGCTGATAACAACTTGGGTTGTCCTTGTCCTCTTTAGTCCAGATGACATGGCATCCCAGTTTTCCAAAAAGAACTTCAAATTTTGATTCGTCTGACCACAGAACAGTTTTCCACTTTGCCACAGTCCATTTTAAATGAGCCTTGGAATGTGTTCACCGACAATATTTTCTGGAAGTATTCCTGAGCCCATGTTGTGATTTCCATTACAGTAGCATTCCTGTATGTGATGCAGTGCCGTCTAAGGGCCTGAAGATCACGGGCATACAGTATGGCTTTCCGGCCTCGACCCTTACGCACAGAGATTGTTCCAGATTTTCTGAATCTTTGGATGATATTATGCACTGTAGATGATGATAACTTCAAACCCTTTGCAATTTTTTTCTGAGAAACTCCTTTCTGATATTGCTCCACTATTTTTCTCAGCAGCATTGGGGGAATTGGTGATCCTCTGCCCATCTTGACTTCTGAGAGACACTGCCACTCTGAGAGGCTCTTTTTATACCCAATCATGTTGCCAATTGACCTAATAAGTTGAAAATTGGTCCTCCAGCTGTTCCTTATATGTACATTTAACTTTTCTGGCCTCTTATTGCTACCTGTCCCAACTTTTTTGGAATGTGTAGCTCTCATGAAATCCAAAATGAGCCAATATTTGGCATGACATTTCAAAATGTCTCACTTTCAACATTTGATATGTTATCTATATTGTATTGTGAATAAAATATAAGTTTATGAGATTTGTAAATTATTGCATTCCTTTTTTATTGACAATTTGTACAGTGTCCCAACTTTTTTGGAATCGGGTTCGTACAAGGGTCATGAAATAAAATAAAATGCATCAAGCTTACACACATTGTGCAGGCAATAAATAGAATAATTATAATCACATGTGTTATGCACCTGCATCTGATCGGTTTGTGACAGCTTTAGAAAATGAGGAATTAGATGTGAGTTTTTTCAAAGTATTTCTCTCTCATATCTCTAAATTGACCACAGTATGTGTGCCTCTTTACATAGTGTGCCTCAACTGTACCAGTGTCACAGTGAGCACAGGCTCTTCCTTTTTCTGAAAGCCATGTTCGTCTGTGTCTGCTTTTCTCCTCATCTTCACTCATAAGAATTATGCCAGTAACACATAACCTTCTCCACCTTAAAAGGACAATTCGACAACTTTCCTGTTTAAATATCAAACATAGAGTAATTCATGTAAAATACAAGCTGTATAGTTAGTGCGCTTCTATAAACTGACTGACTGGCGTTCTGTTGTAATCAACAGCATTCAACACTCCATTAAAAAAGGACAGATTTAAGCATACACGACCTTGAATCTCTTTCTTTCCATCAGGCATGCAGCGAACATGCTGTCTGCTCTCCCGTTGAGTTGTCTAGACGTTCTGGTATCCGTGCCTCTGGGTCCAGACTCACACCAGATGAATGGAGTCAACATGGACTGTGTGCACGACCTACTCATGTACATGGAGAGAAAACTGGAGCAGGTAAAAAGAGAGTGAAAGAAATAAGTAAGGGAAGGGAGAAACAAAAGGATAGAGAAATAGATAGTATTATCATCATGAATTGTCCTTGATATATTGAGATTCAGTCATTATAGGATTAGTTCACTTCTAAATTAAAATTTCCTTATAATTTACTTACCCACATGTCATCCAAGATGTTTGTGTCTTTATTTCTTCAGTCAAAAGAAATTAAGTTTTTTTGTGGACTTAAGTGGGGTTCACTGTTTTTGAGTTTTTCGCCATACCATGGTATTTCTGCCATGCATGGCAGAGGTCATGCATGACCTTTCTAATGTAATGCATGGCGGATCACAGAGCTAGTGCAAGATGAGTATTTGTGGTTAAAAAGTATATGATTTTCAGTCTTCAGTGTCACATGATCCTTCAGAAATCATTATAATATGCTGGTTTGCTGCTTTTGCAAAATTTGGCACATGTTTGAAGGGTCAGAGAGGGTGGAAATAGGGAAGGGGAATATACTTAATGGTGTACCTCAGGGGGAAAAAACAAAAAAACAAAACAAAACAGGATATGACTCATATATAATTTTGCATAACATTGCTTGTTATGTGCAACAGTGGCTTTTCTAATGCAGTGGCGTTTCACATGCAGGGTGAAAAGGTCAAAGAGAGACTGACCCCTGTGCTGAACTTGCTGACCGAGTGCTCCCGGGGTCACAGAGAGACAAGACGCTACCTGAGACAACAGGCACGACTACTATTGTAGATTATCATGAGGTAATACGTTGTCTGTTAAAACACTGGCATTGTTTTGTATCTAATTGGATGTGTTTTCTCATCGAGGACAGATTCTGCCTCCATTAAAGGATGCTAGCACTAAACCTGAAAAGGGCAACACCTTGAGGAATCGTCTGGTTAGACTGATGACCCACCTGGACACTGAGCTCAAACACTGCGCTGCTGACCTGCTCTTCGTGCTGTGCAAAGAAAACGGTACTGCATAGAAACACGCAAGCATAGATGATGAAAACTGCATGCCAAATTACCACAAAAACAATACAATGCAACACAAAACAAAACAACCTATAAACAACAACCACAATGAAATGGCTCTTCCAT
Source organism: Chanodichthys erythropterus (assembly GCF_024489055.1). Lineage (NCBI taxonomy): Eukaryota > Metazoa > Chordata > Actinopteri > Cypriniformes > Xenocyprididae > Chanodichthys > Chanodichthys erythropterus. The sequence goes on from NC_090239.1 coordinate 26,772,020, forward strand.
CAAGTATAATGACAGCATTAACATATGAATTAGTGTTTTTATTTATTTTTTTTTTTAATTATAAACATTGAGAAAAAGTTTGTACTTGACATGACATACAATATTAGTCTGAGACAACGAGGGCTTCTGGTGAAATCTCATCATAATCAAGTGTCCCTGTATGCATTAAAAGGAATATCCAGTTTACTTCAGGCTTTTTAACCCTCTGATGCTCTTCGCGTGTCGGTCAATAATGACTAATTTAATTAAATTTTTAAAATTAAATCATTGTACTATATTTTAGTTCAATAATGTTTTTTATTTAATATTTTGTATTTTTAGGGGATTTTATGGTACTAAATTATATTTATGCAGTAGTTATAATCCATTTATTCACTTTTTGAGCATGGACCTGAAAATGAAATTTCCAAATGAAACGGTCATAAATCTTGAATGCTTTGGAGCTCAGACTTAAGTTTGGTCTCTTTTTAAAGACGACACTTGGCAGATTATTGCTGAAGTGAAAAGTGCATTTTACATTTATTGTTATGAAAATTGTACAAAAATACCATTTTCAATTTTTATACCATTTTATATGTTTTATATATAATATACATTTTCCAAAACAGGTTTTACTTTAAATCTGGGAAAAAAACAAAGCCATAACAAGCTGTGTTCCAAATTTGAGGTTGATATTTAAAAAATAATTAGCTTTCAGTAAGAATTTGTTTGTGCGCAGTATCAAACGTTTCTAATAGATGAAATTTGTCTCCCATTAATTTTCAATGTGGTCATATTTGACCGCGAACAATACAAGTGTGTAACCTTTTCGAATCATGTCCATGATATTGTGAGTGTGTGTGTGTGTGTTCACACAGCAAGTGCCAAAACCTTTACCAAGTTCCGTGCCATTTCAATGAAGTACAAAATTAAACGTAAATTTTTTTGGTCAAAAACGACCCAACAGCACCAGAGGGTTAAAGCCTATTATGCATTTTTTTTTTTTTTTTTTTACAAAGTCTTGATTTTATTTTTGGGGTCTAATAGAATAGGTTTTCATGCTTGAATGTTCAAAAAACACATTATTTTCCTCATTTTCTCCATTGTTCCATCTCCTCTCTTCCCAGTCTGTCAGTAACGCACTGTTTAGTTCCTGTCTCTATGAAGCCCCTCCTTCTGAAAAGCACAATGTACTTTGATTGGTTGGCTGGAGCAGTATGTTGTGATTGGTTAAGCTCTTCCAAGTGTGTTAGGTAAGGGGTGTGACATTTCCCAATCTCAAAAGATAATTTTTTTTTTATCGAATATTCTAGTGGGTCGTTTCGTCAAGTACACTGGATATGGGAATGCCGCTGGGCTCCTGGCCACTAGAGGCTTGATGGGAGGTCAAAGGTCACAGTCCTCATCATCAGGCGCACAGTACTCTAGCGATTCAGACTCCGACACCGAGGAGTATCGGCAGATTAAAGACAAAGTGAACCCAGTGACGGGACAGGTGGAAGAGGAGCAGCCTGACCCCATGGAGGGAATGACGGAGGAGGAGAAAGAGGAGGAAGCTCATCGGCTCATTAGTCTTTTTAACAAACTCTCAAAGTAAGGATCTTAAACCACTTCTAAAAATACCAGAAAAGATTTGTACACTAACACTCTCACATCTTTTTCTAAACAGGGATAATATGATTCAGCCAATGGGATTGAACCAAGAGGGTCAGCTGGTGCCAATGTCAGAGCTCAAGGACCTCTCCATGGAGGAGAGGGAATCGGAGGAAGAACATGATGACCTGGAGAATGTGGAGTAGAACTGACATGGTGGATTGAACTGACTGGATCGAAATATATATATACATTTGTTAACACTTTAAGGTGATGTAGTTACATGTTACTAAATGTACTTACTATAGTGATAACAGTAAATTATGCATAATTACTTACACAATGCATAATAAGTAACTAACCCTAAATCAAACCCTAACTATAACTCTAAAGTATATGTAGTTAATTAATATTACTCAGTACATATTTGAGTCATTACAATGTAACAACGTCACCTTAAAATAAAATGTAGCCATATTTTTGATATTTTGAAATTATATCTAGTCTTAACAGTTTAACAGCTTATATCTAAAAACAACCTTAAATAATACCTGAATATATCTAATTAATTAAGGCACTTGAATTGAATGAATGAATTAATGAATGAATTTATTAATAAACTACCATTCAAAAGTTTAGGATCAATACGGTTTATACTGGAAAAAAAATGTATTCAGCGAGGATGAAAAAGTGACAGTAAAGACATTTATAATGTTACAAATGATTTCTATTTGGAACAAATGCAGTTATTTTGAATTTTCTATCCATTAAAGAATCCTGAAAAAATGATTCAAGCAGCACAACAGTTTTCAACACTGATAATATTAAGAAATGTTTATTGATCAGCAAATGATTATATTAGAATGATCTCTGAAGGATCATGTGACACTGAAGACTGGAGTAATGATGCTGAAAATTAAGCTTTGATCACAGGGATAAATTACAATTTAAAATATATTTTAATAGAAAACAGTTCTATTACATTGCAATATTATTTCACAGTTTTTACTGTTTTTTTGATCAAATAAATTCAGCCTTGTGAGCAAAAGAGACTTCTTTAATAAATATTTAAAACAATTTTATGATCCCAAACTTTTGAAAGGTATTGTATATCTAAAAAAATTAAGTATAAATCTAATTATTCAATACATTTAAAATGTGTTGTGAAGGACTGTATGTTCTTTAAAGGGTTAGTTCACCCAAAAATGAAAATGATGTTATTGATGACTCACCCTCATGTCGTTCCAAACCCATAAGACCTCCGTTCATCTTGGAAACACAGTTTAAGATATTTTAGATTTGGTCCGAGAGGTAATAAAACATTATCAGTGTAGTCCATGTGACATCAGTGGGTTAGTTAGAAGTTTTTGAAGCATCGAAAATACATTTTGGTCCACAAAAATTACACAAACTGTGACTTTATTCAGCATTGTCTTCTCTTCTGGAATCCTTTCCATTGAATTGATTCCATTGAATCCTTTCATCTGTCAGCGTTGGTAATGCACTTTTACATCGTTGTTTTTGGCAATTAGGACATCCGCGACATGCACACTTATGCACCATTTTAAAAAATATAGCAATACCAAAATACAAACAATGTAGATTAGCTTGAATACATTGTGCGACTGTAAACGAAACTCGGGCGCACCGGAGAACACGTCAGCAGCGTCACTGTGGAGTCATGAACCCGGATTGACAACAGACCCGGAAGAGAAGACAATGCTGAATAAAGTCGTAGTTTTTGTTATTTTTGGACCAAAATGTATTTTAGATGCTTCAACAAATTCTAACTAACACACTGATGTCACATGGACTACACTGATGATGTTTTTATTACCTTTCTGGACATGGACAGTCTACCGTACATACATTTTCAATGGAGGGACAGAAAGCTCTCGGACTAAATCTAAAATATCTTAAACTGTGTTCGTAAGATGAACGGAGGTCTTACGGGTTTGGAACGATATGAGGGTGAGTCATTAATGACATCATTTTCATTTTTGGGTGAACTAACCCTTTAAACATTGTGTTTGATGTGTTAAATGTTTTATTTTCTGTGAATGTAGAATCAGTGGTACACATAGCGTGACAGTTTAATGTAAGATAGAAGTATCTTCTAGGTCTAAGGCATGTTTTTATTTATAGCTCCGCCCACAGTGAAATGTCATTGGTGCAAAATCCCTCCCTCGTAGTTGAATGTTAAACCGATGTGTGAACCAGTTCGATCAATTCATTGAATAGAACGAACTCAAATGATTTACACATAAATCTGATCCCTTGGCTTATCAATAAATATTGCAGAAAAAAGCATAACTAGAAATGTGTATTCATTATAGAAATATTCTCAACTTTTCTGACTTTTAAAATTGTATTAATTTGCATGATTTCTCCAAGCTTGGAAATCACAAGACATTTCCAGGTTTTACATGACTGGAAACCATGATACTAAGGGTAAGTTTACACAACATCAATGTACTAAAAACTGAAAAATTGTCTCTTACATTTTTGTGCGAAGATGACAATTTTATCCAAATGATTCCTATTCACACACATCCACGAAGATGACTAAAAAAATCTGTATTCTGCTGCCAGGCCAGTAGTTGGCGATGTCACTTTGTAAAGACACTTTACGCGCCTATAGACTGAACACGTAATACTCATGTGCATGACATCACTGTTTTCACAAATGTACATTTTTGTAGTTTACAGGAAGATGATAATGGTATAGTTTTCAAAATGTGCACTTTGAAACCCGTTTTCAAAAGTTTTCATTTTCAGGCCCCCAAAATGCATAAAAAGTTCTCAGTTTTTAGTTGAAACTGGTGTTGTGTAAATGGCCAAACCTCTTCATATCCAGTCCAAGACCGTTGAAAAAAAAAAAAGAAGAAGAAGAAGAAATTAACACTTCATGTTCAGTTCAGATTGAAGATCTGATTGAAAAACATATTGTGAAAAGACATTTAATCTGACACAATATTGTGTTATGAGAACTCTAATAGTGTAAAACAGGCTTTTTTAGCATTTTTGAAATGATTGATTCTTGTTCTTTTAATTATAGCACACAACTTGTAGGAAATCCTCCATTTTAAAATTACAACTCCCCTTGTAAACTTTGCTATGTATTTTTTTCTACCGAATCTCTTATTATTCTCTTGTACCATTACTGAAATTCTGCCCAGCAACATAACCTCCACACACTTTGAATAAATACAGTTAACCATTGCGTCACCACTAAGTAAACTGTTTAAGAAGTAATTTCAGTCCATTTTCAGTGAGTATTTCCACTTGGTCACTTGGTGTCACACAACTCCATCATTTGCTCCAGAGAGAGTTGTAGCTCCACTGACTGCAGTGAAGACGCCCCATTTGCAACAGCCATCATCTTAAAATACTCCAGTGAAGTCAGAATAACCTAACCAAACAAGAGAGAGAATGGGAAAGATATTTCTTATTTTATATACTCTGACAAAAACAAAACAAAAAAAACAACACACTCTTGGTGACTGAATACAAATATAAAGCAATAAGCCACAAGAGTCATTACATTACAGTGACTCAACAGGTAAGGTGTGTTCTTAAGCACATGTGGCTTTGAGTGACTAGTCACATGAAGAAAATGGCGATAACCACAATATGATGAAAGACACCCATGTTCAGTAAATAGATGAATTTATTTCAACCAAATAAAGACTGACATATTAAATAGTCAGGATTTATATATTTTTTTAAATCAAACAGGTTATTGATTCTTTAGAGAAAATATTTTTTAAAAATCTAAAAAAAAGTTTGCTTTTGTTTTGTTTTTCATGGAGTATGCTATTTGATACATCAGGGTTTTATGGCTCATTAAGTATATAGTGAGAATATGCAGCTCAACTACTGCACATAAAAATATCAGTTGTCATTCTATGTCTGCCAATAACATGTTTTAGTAAGATTATATTTTAAAGCTTAATTTTATGATCAAAGCTCTGTAGTTTTAAAACATATAATGCAATGCAATATAATGATGCACAAAACATTCATCAAAAGCCCGATTGATCATATTTGATACTCACATTTTAACATGATTTTTCTCAAGTAATCAATCAAGTAAACCTAAGTTTCTTCAGTCCAGTAAGTGTTCATCTTGAAATATTACTAACAATATAAAAGTTATCCTTGCATTTACGTGATAGAAATCATTAAAGATCTAAGAGTTAAAAGACACATGAACCGCCTGAAGGGGGACATTTTTATACAAAAAGGCCTGTTAAAATTCTAAACTATCAACCAGATTGTGTGCATTCAGTTTTGATCATGAGAGATTTGCGTATCAAATATGATTTAGTAGGTTTTATATGGGTAATTTTAAAAATTTAAATATTACAAATATAAAATAAATTAAAAAAAGATAAATTATTTGCCTAATTCTAACCTCTATCATGATGAGTTTCTTCTCCCACGGTTTCATTTTGGGGTCTGGCCACTTCTCTCCCAGAAAGAAGTAAAGAGAGTAAGAAGGAGATTCGCTGCCTGTCTGCTGCATAAACTCCATCAAACCTAATGGAATGACATCAACAGACATCCAGTACATAGAAAAATTTAATAATTTGCAGCCACCAAAGATCAAACATACATTAACATATACATTATTTTAATTTAAATATTGATAAAATAATAAATTGACTTTTAAAGCCACTTTTTGTAATGTCTGTTCAATGATTTATCCCCTGCCACATTTTCTCATCTGGCTTTTTTCAGCAAATATTGCAATTATTGTGATTAATCGGATTAATAATCAGCATATAATTACAATTTCTAATCAATAAACAGGACTTGTTTTGGAACGTAAATAGTTACAAAAGAAAACAATCGTATATTGGATCCGTGCATTAGGTCCTAAGGTGTTGATACATGGGGCAACTTTTTGAGCAATGTTGCTTGGGAACTTTCCCATTGAGAATGGGCAACAAATTTTGATCTAAAGTATGCAGACAGAAATCTGTTACCCATTCTCAATGGGAAAGTCCCCAAGCAAAAAAGTTGCCTCGTGTATCATCACCTTTAAAGGGATAGTTCACCCAAAAATGAAAATTCTGTCATCATTTACTCCGCTTCAAGTTGTTCCAAACCTGCAAGGAAGATATTTTGAAGAATATGGGAAACTGAACAGCTCTGGAGCACCATTGACTTCCATAGTATTTTTTTTTTCCTACTATGGAAGTCAATGGTGCCCCAAAGCAGCCTGATTACAAAGTTTCTTCCAAATATCTTCCTTTATGTTCAGCAGAAGAAAGAAACTCATACAGGTTTGGAACAACTTGAGGGTGAGTAAATGATGACAGAATTTTCATTTTTGGGTGAATTATCCCTCTAAAGTGACAGCAGCCTAATATTCCTCATGCTATCTGTCATGTTAATCAAAGAACAAAAGAAAATCACTCGCTGCTCTTGACTGAATAACTTTTGTAACTTTACTTGTAAGCATTAATCTGTATTTAATTTTTACAATGAAGTGTTATTTTAAACTGTTACTTTATTTAATTTCTGTAGTATTTCTTACCTCAATACTACTGTTAGACCCACCTGACAAACCTAAAGCTGTTTTAGATCTTTATTCTATTGTATTTGTTTGTGCTATCATGGGTAATTTGTTTATTTGTTCTTATTTTATTTCTGACTGTTTACTTGTCTTTTTTTGAATCGCCAACAACACAGCCAATAATGTAAGATTCTTTTGTAAGAACTACTGCTCGGGCATTTGTCGGCGCATGAAAATCGCGACCAAAATCATGCAGTGTGTAAATGGTGTAATATAATTCACCTGATATATAATTTCTGAAGAAGTAGACGGGTTCAGGTGTGTTTTTGGAGAGCTCTCTGGCTGTTTGGCTTTGTTCATGTTTGCACAGACCCCAGTAGATCCTGCTGGATCCCCAGCGGTGGCCATAAACCACACTATCCAATCTCCTGATCTCCAGACCGCCTAGATTTCCCAGAATATCATTCGTATGCTTGGCCTGGATCTGATCCAGGATATCTTCCGGACAAGGTAGTGTCACCACTGGTAGATCAGCACTGGACCCATCCCTATGGGAGTAAAGGGTAAACTGTTAAGTATTCATCTATTTGAAACATGATCTAATAGTGCTAATTCAAAGATCAGTAAATTAAGTACAAATAAAACCAACATGTTTCCCTGATACATCAGTCTGAATCCAACATCATTCTCTACCAACTGATCCATCACCATCCTCCCTTTGTAATAAACCTTAATCCGGAAAAACGTCTCTGTGAAGGAAATAAACAAATGGAAATAAAGCGGTGTGTGTAATTAAACACCTGTAATTAATGTAAACATGTCATGGTCTTGAGTTCTGCCTACCCAGTTTTGGTTCAGGAACGGCAACCTGATCACCATCACCATGTGGTTGACACACCACCGGCTGCTGATATGCTGGAGAATGATGATGATTGACAGCCGTCGTCCCCTCAGTGGATGAAATCTGCTCCAAACCACCAACAGCACCCCCAGCTGAAGAGAAGGGTCCATTAGTGTCCACGGTTTGAAAATTGGTCATCTGAGTAAACTGGGGTTCTGTGCATGGATTAATTTCTTGGAGGAGTCCTTGTCCCTCAAGTCCCAAATAGAACTGATCTTGATTCCAAACTTCATAGACTGAAACAAAAAAACATGTACATGTACACACATTACCGGTCAAAAGTTCATGAAAGAAGTCTCGTCTTCTCGCCAAGGCTGCATTTATTTGATAAAAATACAGTAAAAACAGTAATATTGTGAAATAATTAAATAGCTGTTTTCTATTGTAATAAATTTTAAAATATAATTTATTCCTGTGGTCAAAGCTGTATTTTCAGCATCATTACTCTAGTCTTCAGTGTCACATGATCCTTCAGAAATCATTCTAATATGCTGATTTGCTGCTCAAGAAACATTTATGATTATTTTCAATAATAAGATTTTGCTGCATAATATTTGTGTGAAAAACTTGGAAATACTCCTACAATAGTATCCTCTTGTGAAAAAGAAGTGTGCTTAATTGTATTAAATGTGCACTTGTAGTGTGCTTCGAAGCTTAGTGAGCGAGTTTATTACCTGCATTCAGATTTAGCATTTTCCTTCAGGTCAGTCCTGCGTTCATAATAAAAAATCTGTTTTAATGTTCAATGTATTATCTTGTCCTTTTAACAGTTAAGGTGTTTTCCCGTGACCGGCAGCACTAGTCAAAGCCTTTGTCAGTTGCGTCTTGTTCCGTTCACAACAATTCAGTCTTTTCAATGTAAAAGTCTTTGCTACTGACTAACACACTCATAAAGACAGTCTTTGCCGCCATCTAATGGCTTAATAATGTAACTTCTGTTGCTGTTCATGGTCAGGGGCTATTTTTCCGGCGGAAGGAAGGCTTTTAGAAAAAGTTTACTTCATGAAAGTTGCATTGAAACATATTTTTCTGGCTTTAATATTTGTATTGTGTGGTAACCGTTTTATAAAAGCAATAAGGTACTCGAAGCTAGTGCTGAATCGTGAATAAGTCAGACACAGCACAGTCTCTCAGACCTTATTGCTTACATATTTCACAATATCATCATTTTTACTATATTTTTTACAGTTTTTTTTTATCATATCATAGCCTTGCTGAGCATAAGAGACTTCTTTCAAAACAATATTAACAATGATAAATATTTTTTTAACAATATTAACAATAATAATACTGCGTGTGTGCATTTGTGTGACATATCAGGACACAAATTTGATTATTGATTATGTCCCCATTTTGCAAAAGGCTTATAAATCATACAGAATGAGTTTTTTGAGAAAGTAAAAATGTGTAGTTTTCTGTGATGGGTAGATTTTGGTGTATTGTTGTGTGAAGGGCGATAGAACATACAATTTGCCTCTTAAAATGACACATTCTACCTTGTGGGGGACTTTCCTGTAGGTTTAGTCCAGTGAATTTTCCCTCTAAACCTTGGGGTGGGTTTGCTAAGAAAAAAAAGATCAGAGTAGACAAATGAGATATAAAAGTAAAACAATGTCATCGATTAAAGGCCTCAGTAATATATAATAAATGCATGGCTCTGTATATAAAAAAAAAATACCAGAGAACATGTTTTCCTCCTCCACATATAGATCTGGAGATAACTAAAAATGGAAAACAAATTTCCCAAGTCAGTTTGTGTATGTTTTTTCTGATGCCACAGGTTGTCTATTTGAATGTGCTTTTTATAAAATCAGACAAGCACAGAATAAATGTGATACTCACATCAGTCTCCTGAGATCCTTCCGATCCTGAAGGTGGTGAGGATTAAAAAAAACAAATACTAGGTTTATAATAGTTCAATGAACAATCTTCTTAATGACATGTAATGTTTCTTACCTGCAGAAAGACCTTCAGATGGAAACTGATACACTTTATGCGGATTAGCCGCATCGTTCTTGTTGTCCAATATCATCCTGAAGCCTTTAGCACGAAGAGCGCTACGGAAGTTTCTCTTCCAAACGGAGGGGTCTCCATTTATCCTGCCGTCTCCAGCAGCGCTAGTCTGAGCCCATGCCTGACCAAAATACAGATATTAGAAGAAAAGTAATATTGTACTCTTCTTGTTAAAAAGAAGTGTGCTTAACTGTATTAAATGTGCACTTGTAGTGCACATTTCTGGACCTTGAAAGTGTTGATTATATTGCTGTCTATGGACAAGTCATATACCTCTCGGATTTCATCAAAAATATTTGTGTTCTGAAGATGAACGAAGGTCTTACGGGTGTGGAACGACACAAGGGTGAGTAATTAATGACAGAATTTTAATTTTTTGGTGAACGAACCCTTTAACAGACAGCAAATCACTGTCATTTAGGAATGTGTGGGTGTTTGAATCGAGATCACAATCGTTTAACGATTAATTGAGCAGCTCTAGTACACATTCATGACTTTTTCTTAACACACTTAAGTACACTTTTAAAAAGGTGCTCTTTGTAATGACAAATTAACAGTTTTACTTTAAAGACGTTTGTCACACATGTAGCCTAAAGCAATTGATTATAATTGTAACTGTAGTGCGTTATATAATATTAGCCTAAATTTAAAGTTAATATTTTAAATGTACTAAATTGCAACTTCATAATTTCAAATATGTAATTACAAATATATTCAAATACACAACATTATGTTAAACTCTCTATAAATAATTGCATTTATATTAAATGTTAACTATAGTACATTTTCATTTAATTGTAAGTAATATACAATTAAAGGGAGAGTTCACCCAAAAATTAAATTCTGTCATCATTTAGTCACCCTCAAATTGTTCCAAAACTGTATGAGTTTCTTTCTTTTGCTGAACACAAATGAAGTTATTTTAAAGAATGACGGTAACCAAACAGTTGACGGACCCCATTAACATCCACATTTTGGAAGAAAAAAAAAAATAATAATAATACTATGGAAGTCAATGGGGCCCATCAACTGTTTGGTTACTGACATTTTTCAAAATATCTTGAATACCAACTAGAGGGTGATTAAATGACCTTTAAGAACCTTGGAGTATCATGTAAACACCATGGTACATAAATATAGTAATCAAAAACTTGGTAATTGATCTATAAATGGCAAATAATGCATATTTTCACCTTGAATATGAGGACATCATCACTGTTGGAGTCCTGTCTCAAAGCATGCTTCCAGGGAATACTAAACTGATGAAGTTCTTCATTGGTCCAACACACTCCAGGATATCGTCCACTTTGGATTTGTTGGCGCAACCAGGGCACGAAGAGCGGTTTTGGATGGGTCATGATGTTGCAAACAGACTACACAACACACCAAACCATCAATGTACCTGCACAAACAGAACAACTCTCACAACTTTATTTTAATGAATAACCTAAAATGCAGTAAAACCCAAAACACCTTTCTTCTAATGTCAATGTTTGCTTGAACTTTATAAAGCATAAACGTTTGCTTACATATCGCCGTAGACATTTTAACTATGACATATCTTAGGAAGAAATTATGTATAATGAACAGTGTGATCAAATGATAAACCATAAGAACAATAACAAAAACACCATGTCTTTTAATCGTCACTCACCGAATAACATCGACAGTGTTGTGTTTTTCTCGGAGAACTCTTCAGATGTCAGGACTGTGAGACAGGATCGCTTCAGTACTGTGTTAAGACCCGACTTTATTCAACAGATTGTGCCTTTAGATCATCTGTTAAACATTACTCGGGAAATCCATGTCAGTTTCGATTTCCCATTTTTGACGTCATTGTACACGTCTTTCCAGGAGTGCTTTACATTGGATGACCACTAGATGGCGTAAACGACCATCAAGAAGAAATTTTATTTACGCAGTTTGATACGAGTATTAACAGGTTTGAACAACGTGAAAATCATTTTCAAATATATCCTCTTGAGACCCAGGCATAGACCTTTATCTTCTGTAGAGGACATTATATTTCAGAGAATTTCTTTGAGACAATGTGTCACATGTTTAAGTCTGGAAGTAAAAAATAAATAAATAAAAATATTCAAGTCTTTTTCAGATATACCAAATGTTTTGATGACAACTCCCTCTCTTTGGTCTTTAAAAATGACTGACATTGATTTACTGATCGAATTTAGCACTCTTGTGGAAATATATTTTTTATAATTTAAATCCGACAATTTTTCAAATCTTAGTATTATATATATATATAATTTTTTTTTTTTTTTTTTTTTTGCCAGGGCCCTCCAAAAGTTTGGAAACACCCCTGGCAAAGTGTGGTTTTGGATGATACCAGCATAAATCCTTATCATTTTTTTGGTGCAAATACATTAAAGTAACTTGACATTATCATTGAAGACCAGCAATAATAATTTTCATTTTGATTACATAATAATGGCAATATATACATGTCAAAGTCAGACATGCCCCTTTGCCAGCTGTGATGACTGGTTACTGGTTTAAACTTGGCCCAGGTTTGTAAAAGATTTTTGGGTCAGCACACCTTAATAGCTTCAACAATTGATTGCCAATTAAGTTTAGAATACAATGAACCAATCAGAACCCAGTTTAGGTCAGATAGCTGCTAATGCTGGATATTTTTTTCTATGTATAAACTGTTTATATAATAAAATATGTTTTCATAGTTTGTGTTGTCCCTTATCAGTGCACATTTATCACAAATTAAAAAGAATTCATGCCAATATTGTCCAAAAACCCACTTTTCTAGGGCGTTTCCAAACTTTTGGAGATATATAAACATATATATATATATATATATATATATATATATATATATATATAAAAACTTTTCATATCTCCAAAAGGTACATTTACATAATTACATATTACCCCCAAAATGCTTTAATAAATGTCTGTATCAGTACACCTATCAGACATATTAATATTTATTTTAGCATTTTGTTTGGAGCTGAGCTTTCATTCTGTAATCACCTAATAATCCTTCCATCTGTCTGATGAAATGCACAAAGATTTGGACACACCTACTCCTCATTAATATTAAGAATTAGCATCAAAATTGTGAGCAAAAAATGCTAAACCAATCAAAAACTTTTTAATCTGTCATAAAACACTAATAACTGTATACAAAACCTAGAACGCACTCATGTCTTTACATTTTTAGGGTCACAAGAAATAGGGGGAATGTACTTTTTGACTGCATATCCAAGTAATTTGTATACATTGCAGGTAAACTGTAATTTCTTGTTATATTTTCTGAAAATAACCCAAATAATTTTGGACCATTTATCATTAGCTAGGCATTTTTACTTTTCCAAAAAAGTTCCAGGCTGTAAATACCCTGCTGCAACCTAAAGCAATTACTTCAGACTTGCTTTGTGGCCTAAACAGAAGATAAAGAGAACATAAAATGTAAAACAGCAGAAAAATAACAATAACAGCAAAAAGGGGAAGTGTAATGAAGTCGTGGTCAAAAGTTCAAAGGAAAGTACTAACCTTTGCATAAAGTCATTTAGGGAAGAAAGATCTGCGGAAGCCAAAAATGAGAGAGAGAGAAAGATCCGACTTCTGATTAATTCACAAAGGTTGGACCAAAGTGTAAAACCCGAGGAAAAAAAGCATATCTTATTTGAGACCAAGTAGTTGTTGACGGTTTTATTTGTTTGTCAAATACAGGGATAGTCCATGTACAGAAGAACCGGGAGATTTTTGTCAAGAGCTGTACAATATTTACACAAAGGCTTTACTTTTGAAAGAAGCACAGTATTAGATTGTTCCAAAATAATACTCAGAATACAGACAAAAAGACAAACAAATAAAAACAAATTTCCATTTTAAATAGTACTAATACATAATCCCTCCCTAATGGGAACCAGATGCTTCGCTCTCACTTTCAATTCCTTTTGATTTTTTTCCCGTAGAATGCACTGGAATAATACCATTTGCGTAGCTTGAAATAGTTTGTTCTTTCTTTTCTCTTCTGTAACAGATAAAAACGATAATACATTTTCCATTGTATCTACCCACCTTCGATGAGCAAAAAGGAAGACAGCTCAGAATGTGGCAATAAGATCCATTTATAACATCTGATCAAACATTATTTTAACCGTTATGAAGCATTACTGTTTGTATAGTATGTGCGAACTCCTGTTAAAAATGTCTTTATAAATAATAAAAATGTATTACTTTAGCTCACTTGTTTCACGTGTGTAGACTAAAGCGTTGAATGTCATCACATGTCGTTGCACGCATCTTCCCATGTCAGCTTTCCGGATCTGCACTCGTTTATAAAACAGAACCTTCACTCGCTCTCGTTTCAGAAAAAAAGCCAGAATAAAACTGCTATCGTCTTAAAAAATTATTTGTGTAAAATTCAGTAACAGACTTCCTCCTAGTGTCGACGTGAAGCGAACTCCTCCTGTCAGTTACTTCCCACGATGAATCAGTCAATTCAAAAAGTATAAAGACTCCACACAGTATATTCCATGGTTCTGTGTACCATTCAGTGAATTCGGTAAGGTCAGCCCATTTTAGGTGATCTCAGTTTGGTCATATCCTTTCGTCTGAACTCTCAGGAGGGATCCTGCACCGGGCCTGCGGCCCCGGTGACGTTTGTAAAGAGTTAATAAAGTTATTGGCCAGCGGCAACCTGCTCCTCTTCTGTCGCCGCTGTGTAAGAGCCATTTAAAAGAGAATTTCTGTAAAACCAAAGAGGAGGGCAGGGGAGCTAGGCAACAATAAATCCAGCTTCTTTGTACATCGAGGCCTCCTTGATTTCTCAACATTTCTCCTTTTTTATGCTCCCCGTTCCCTTCTTTTCCTCTCTCTCAAGCTTTGGTGCTGAGGGCCATCAGCTCTAAGAAGGAGTTGAAGAGCGTCTCCAGCCAGCTCTGATTGGCCATGCACTGCTGAACAACTTCCTCTTGTCCAGGATCTTCTGAAGCCTGCTCTATAGTGTTCGTCTAAAAAGCAAAAGACGAGAGAATTTATTAGTGCTTTCACGTACGCTTTTGTTTACTCCAGCTGCTTGTGGGAAATGTAGTTCTTACCTCTTTCTTACAGTGTAAGAAAGTATGATATTTATAATGATGCAGTGAATGGTAGAGACTGTAGATTCTGCATGTTTCTGTTGACAACTTGAGGTCCTGGAGGAGACAGTGGTGACATGTTAGTATATGAAATCTATCACACTTTCTACATTGCTCCGATTAGTTATTAAGGTTGTTGATGGATTTAAAGTTTTAAAAGAGGCCATTACAAAGTCTTGTTTTTGGGGTCTACTAGAGTAGGTTTTCATGGTTGGACATTATTTTCCACATATTTGACATTGTTGCAGCTCCTCTCTTCCCGGTCTGTCCGCAACACTCCATTTAGTTTCTGTCTCTGTGAAGCCCCTCCTTCTGAAAAGTGTGCTCTGATTGGTCGGCTGGAACAGTGTGTTGTGATTTGAGGGCGTTTCAGAAATTAAATTTATATGACCATAACAGTGTTAGATCCGGGGTGGAAAACACAGCGTCTCTTGGACAATAGCAAGAACTCACTACTAAGGGGCTGTTCACACGACAACTAAAATGGAAAACTTTTTATGTGTTTTGGCCGCTCATTTACCTGACAACAGCGCTTTGGTGGCCTGAAAACTTAAACTTTTGTTTGTGCAAAATTGTAATCTCTGTGTAAACTGCAAAATAACGTGAATCTATTAAAGGTGCCATCGAATTGAAAATTGAATTTACCTCGGCATAGTTGAATAACAAGAGTTCAGTACATTGAAAAGACATACAGAGAGTCTCAAACTCCATTGTTTCCTCCTTCTTATATAAATCTCATTTGTTTAAAAGTCCTCAGAAAAACAGGCGAATCTCAACATAACACCGACTGTTACGCAACAGTCGGGGTGTACGCCCCCAATATTTGCATAAGCCCATGATAGAGGCATTAGACAAGGGCAGCCAGTATTAACGTCTGGATCTGTGCACAGCTGAATCATCAGACAAGGTAAGCAAGCAAGAACAATAGTGAAAAATGGCAGATGGAGCAATAATAACTGACATGATCCATGATATCATGATATTTTTAGTGATATTTGTTAATTGTCTTTCTAAATGTTTTGTTAGCATGTTGCTAATGTACTGTTAAATGTGGTTAAAGTTACCATCGTTTCTTACTGTATTCACGGAGACAAGAGCCGTCGCTATTTTCATTTTTAAATACTTGCAGTCTGTATAATTCATAAACACAACTTAATTCTTTATAAATCTCTCCAACAGTGTGTAATGTTAGCTTTAGCCACGGAGCACTATCAAACTCATTCAGAATCAAATATAAACATCCAAATAAATACCATACTTACGCGATTAGACTTGCTGCATGATGAACACTTTGTAAAGATCCATTTTGAGGGTTATATTAGCTGTGTGAACTTTGTTTATGCACTGTTTAAGGCAAGCGTGAGCTCCGTGGGCGGGGAGCGTGAGCATTTAAAGGGGCCGCAGCCTAAATCGGCTCATATTTAATGATGTCCCAAAATAGGCATTTAAAAAAATTAATTAAAAAAAAATCTATGCGGTATTTTGAGCTGAAACTTCACAGACACATTCAGGGGACACCTTAGACTTATATTACATCTTGTAAAAAAACGTTCAATGGCACCTTTAAAATGGTGATGTCTTCCACATGCGTACTATGCGTTTAGTCTATCCACCTTATCTTTTTCAACGTGTTTTCTGTGAATGTGGGAGACTTCTGATTTATTAGCCGCTATAGGGAAATAAGTGCAATAAACTGTTAAAATAAGATGTGTGTTTGATGGGAGTGCTCTGTAAAACAACGTGTATGTTCAGACACATAGTCTTTCTTTACAAAGTGACACTGCAAACTACTTGTGTGGTATATGTAATGCAGCGTTTTTAGTCATTATTGCGGATCTGTGTGAACAGGATAGTTTTCATTTGTACTTTTCCATTTTAGTGCATCATTGTCATGTAAACACACTCCAAGTAACTCAACCAGGCTCCGCCCCTTGTTTTTGCATATGCTTTGGCTGGGAATTACTTAAATTAGGAATATTGTGACATGTTCATTCCCAGAAGTTTCAGGGTGTTCAGAAATAGTGTTTATTGATATAGAGAATAACTCACTTTACAGTGGAATGTTATGAGATATTATTACATTTTAAAATAACTTGTTTTCTTTTTCAATATATTTAAACATTTTGTTTATTCCTGTCATGCAAAGCTGAATATTCAGCATATGAATTTCCAGTCTTCAGTGTCACATGATCCTTCAGAAATCACTTTGATATGCTGATTTGCTGCTCAAGAAACATTTCTTATTATAATCCGTGTTGAAAACAATTGCGCTGCTTCATATTTTTGGTGGAAACTGATGTATTTTTTTGGGACTCTTTGATGAACAAAGTTAAAAACAAAAGCATTTATTTAAAATAGAAATCTAACATTAAAAACTGACACTTTTGTTCAATTTAATCCATCTTTGCTGAAGCATTAATTCTATAATTTCAAAAATTCTCAAACCCCAAACTTTGAATTAAATACAAATTGACAGCTCTATTAATTAAATTTAAAAATGAATGGTGCCATAATTTCAGTATCAGGGTGACTGTTTACTGTGAAAAATGCACGTTTTGATCACCTGTGGTTTGGAAACACTCTTTTTGATGCGGTTCAGGGTTTTGCGGTTGTAGCATTCTCCACCCAGTCTGACCCTCACCGTTGCCGAGTCCAGGGGCTCCGCTGTTATCTGAGGGAACGTGTGAAGAGCTTCCTGTGGAGCAGGAACAGAAGGACATTCAGAGAAGAATGGATTTTACAGGGTTTGCATGAGGTCCTTAAAGGGATAGTTCACCCAAAAATGAAAATTTGATGTTTATCTGCTTACCCCAAGATGTAGGTGACTTTGTTTCTTCAGTAGAACACAAATGATGATTTTTAACTCCAACCTTTGCAGTCTGTCAGTCGTATAATGTGGGCCAATGGGAATTTCTTTTATAAGAGTAAATACAACTTGCTTAGACAAATCCAAATTAAATCCTGCGGTTCGTGACGACACATTGATGTCCTAAGACACGAAACGATCGGTTTGTGCGAGAAACCGAACAGTATTTATATAATTTTTTACCTCTAAAACACCACTATGTCCAACTGTGTTCAGCACTCGTTTAGTGAGGTCTGATCGCGCTCTGACAACGGCAGTGATGTCTCGCGCTTATACTTCAATGAGTGCTAGACATCACTGCCGTTGTCAGAGCGTGATCAGACCTCACTAAACGAGTGCTGAATGCAGTTGGACATAGTGGTGTTTATAGGTAAAAAATTATATAAATACTGTTCGGTTTCTCACACAAACCGATCGTTTCATTTCTTAGGACATCAATGTGTCGTCACGAGCCGCAAGGTTTAATTTGGATTTGTCTATGCAAGTGTTTTTGACTCTTATTGATAGAGTTCCCATTCACTTGCATTATTGACAGACGGCAACGTTTGGAGTTAAAAACCATCATTTGTTTTCTACTGAAGAAACAAAGTCACCTACATCTTGGGGTAAGCAGATAAACATCAAATTTTCATTTTTGGGTGAACTATCCCTTTAAAGTGCTTGAATTTATCTTTTAGAAATGTCACTTCTGAAATACATGGAAAATCAGCTTGTTTTGTAGAAAAGTGTTTAAAAAGTGCTTAAAATTTTAAAAGAATGTGTAGATGGTTTGAACGCACAAGAAACAAATACATGATTAGGAAAAAGTATTTAAAGTCTTATATTTCATTTCACACTTGTGATTTTTCAGCTTGTGTTCACAATAACACAGTGAATGATTCAAATCCAAATCACATTACGTAACAGATTGCCCTGTGTAGATTAGTATTTTATGCTGCAGATGCTTCAGGGCTCATGCTCTGCTCAGAATCAGGCGAGTTTAATGCTTTACTGTGCTGTTTTTGTAACCACATTCAAGATCAATTTGCTTCTGAAATGATAAAATGTGTAAATTAATATGCGAGTCTCTCTGTTGTGAATATACAGCAGCAACGTGCTATACAAAATGTAACCAGTGTCTAAAGTCTCTAAAGGATGAAGAATTATACAGTAACTTGTGAAAGGTAAGTTATTGCAGCGTTCTAAATTAGCAGTAGAATGCTATTATTTTAGTTTCTCATCATGTCATAACAAGGCTGCCACCTACAGGCTGTATTTATTTATATAAAAATCGGTAGTCTGAATTATTTTTGTATATTATATTCTGTTTATAATCTATGGATGAAGAGAATGCGAAAAATAAGGATTAAGTACATTTAATTTAGGGAAAAACCTATTGTATGAAGTCCTTGAAAAAAAAAAACTGGTGCTGGAAACATTGTTTGAAAGACCATGATGATGATGCCTGTTGCTAAGTGACATGAAAGACTAATGAAGCAATCGAATAAAAGAATCACAAATAAAAAGGTGAGAGTTACCTGGTGCTGTGAGTTCATATTGACTCTTTTCAAAAGCTTCCTCTTCTGCTCACTGAGAAGGCTGTCGATCTTGCGCATTGGAGGAAGATATAACTCATCTGAAATATCCAATAATCCAAGAGGAAGGGTGAATTTCATCTCATGTTTTGAAAACGACAGCACTGCAGTTTGTCTGGGAGGTAATCATATTTGTTTACCTTCGGTGTCCTCAAGAGCCTGAATCATGTCCGGGTCGAGCGCCGTACTGACCAGCATCTCCACGTAGCTCCGGTACATCTCACGCATCGCACGTGTGTTCAGGCCAGCTTTTACTGAGACTGCTGGACAGAGACATGTCAAGTTATATTCACTATCATAACTGTACACTGCCTACTATTTTGTGTCACGTGACCTGATTTTTTTGTTTAAAAATTGTTATTTTACATTTGAATCGCAGTCAAAAAATACATATTTAACAAAGAAAATGAAGTGTATATTTAAGACCAGCAAGTAAAAGCATTATTTTCATGACAATTATGCCTTCCACAATTCCCCGCACAAATTCAGATTACAGTAATGTACCTTAAAGTATTGTCTGTAAAAAAAATGACTAATGCAATTTCTTTTTATTAAAATCGGCATAAATTAAATGCAGTAAAACATATATATACCATTATATAAAACACACATATACATATATACATACATACACACACTAGGGGTGTAGTGGTTCAAATTTTTCATGGTTCGGTTTATATCACAGTTTTAGGGTCACAGTTTCAGTATGGTTGTACTATGTTCAGGGAAAAAAGGACTACTTACAAATAAAAAAAATATATATTATTTTATTTGTTTGCATTTTTAAATTCAGCATCATTAAATTTATTGAATTTCATTAAAAAGTCTGATATTAATACAATTATACAAAAATAAGCTAATTTAAAATAAGAAATACATTTTCAGTTTCGGTTTCGGCCCAGTGCATCCCTAATATAAAGTCATGTAAATAACGTCACAATGCAAAAAAAATCTTAATGTTACAAATATAGGCTTTTCTCTTTTTTTTTTAAACAAAATATAATTTCCTATTTTTTTTCTTTTGATTTTAGAGTTAAAAATTATATATGAATATACTTTTAATAATCAATTTTTTTTTTTTTTACTCACATTACAGTACTGCAAAGTGTCATTCATATAAACATAATCCAAAAATGATATATGAATATAGCTTCAACATATATCTTTATTCCAAATTGTATGTATAAATAAATAAAAAAATAATTTAAAAAATCTTGATAAAAATAATTCAAGAAAATTATTGTGAATTTTTCACATTAGAAACATACACTGCACATTTTGGCTAATGCATGACAAAAAGAAAAAGAAAAAATGCGCACATCCCAACTAAACTCAGGGCAGGTGCTCGATCATAAAGTAACTCCAAAATAAACCAAAAAAGAACTGCACACTGCCATTGCTGCTCTCAGAATTTAATAAAAAGACAACGTTTCGACCAAAGAGGTCTTCGTCAGGTCAGGCAAACAGTAGATAGTGACAAAATGGCAATTACTTTGCGAAGTAATTGCCATTTTGTCACTATCTACTGTTTGCCTGACCTGACGAAGACCTCTTTGGTCGAAACGTTGTCTTTTTATTAAATTCTGAGAGCAGCAATGGCAGTGTGCAGTTCTTTTTTGGTTTATTTTAATGCATGACAAACACATGATAAAAGTAACTCACTTTCATCCTCACTTGCTGAGGAGTCTGATTCTGATGACGAAGGTACTTCCTTCAGCCACTTCCTGCGTTTCTTGGGTGGAGGCTCTGCCTTCACCTTTGGTGGCTGAGGCTTTGCAGAGCGTTCCGTCTTCCTCTCCTGTGCACCGCCCTTCTTCTCCTCTTTCACCTTCCCTCGTTCTGTCACTGCTGCCCGTTTCTCAGGCTTCGAAGGTGGCGGAGGTGGAGGTGAAGCTTTTTTCTCTTTTTCCTTCTCTTTCTTTTCTTCCTTCTCCCTGGTTTTAAGCACCTTTTCTCTGTCCCGCTGTTCTTTTGGCCGAATGTTGTTTTTCTCTCGGCTTTCACGTGGCTCCTTAATCTTCTCTCTGTCTTTCTCAGCCTTCTCTAAGGGAGTCTGGTTATTGGGGGGCGGGGCTAACTTCTGGACTGGTTGAGACTGCCTCCTAAATAGTAAAAAGACAACAGGAGGGTTGCAAATATACGCCTTATTGAAATGATCTGCTGTGATCTAGATCATTATGACACCATTATTAAGCATGTCAACAGTGCACAACAAAACATTTAAAATACCCTACCCTAATACATCATGTAACTATTACAACTATATTAGTGTCCATACCAATTATTTTTGACAATTATGTTCTGTTTATTAAGCGTCCACTGCAGTAATGGTGTCTGCTGCTTTAAATGCTCAAGCTGGGTGGATTTTCATTGGCTATCAATGTTTTTATCATTCATCACCTGGAAAAAATCCTTCTGAAAGCGATTTCAACAATATTGTTCCACTGTTTTTGTTATAGTTTTGTGGACTTCACTCTTTTCATAGAATTAAAACAATATAAACTTTATAGTTATTGTCCTTTTGTAAACAGCCATTTACACTGCAACTTTTTTTTCCACTGAAACCTGAAAAATGCTACCTTTACAGGTAGTACAATACGGCAAAAAGGCACATGCAAATTTAATGTTCATGTAATATCCAGTCAACTAACATGACTTCATCTGATGGGCTTTTTAAGAGATACGTGTGTCTATTATGTGTCTAAGATATCTCACAATCCAGTGAGGGCAGTTCAATGACCAAAAAAAAAAGAAAAAAAAAAACTTAAATAGTGTTGAAGGAATAGCTGAAAGGAGTTAAAGGGATAGTTAACCCAAAAATGAAAATTATCCCATCATTTACCCACCCTCAAACCATCCAAGGTGTATTTGACTTATATTAAATAATATTCTTGCTCTTTCAAGCTTTATAATGGTAGTGAATAGGGTTCCAGATTTTGAAGCCCCAAAAAAATGCATCCATCCATCATAAAAGTAATCCATATTACTCCAGGGGGTTAATAAAGGCCTTGTGAAGTAAAGCGATGGACTTTTGTAAGAAAAATATCCATATTTATAACTTTTATAAACTAAAATAACTAGCTTACCGCAGAGTCTATGCAAGTCGACTTGCTCCAAAAGAGTAACTTCTTACACAATGCATGCAATGTGTAGGAGTAGCGCAAGCTTTTTAACTCTCGCGGTTAAAAAAAAAAAAAATAAGGCTGGACAACAAACTCAAAGCTCCTCTTATCTTATATCGAAATCCTCTGATATTTCTCTTTAAAAATATTCTTGTTTTAGACTTATAATTCGTGATCGATGTTTTGTTTTGCTCTGTCCTCCACACTTCCGCATTCATCAATGTGTCAGGTCAGATGACGACTCTTTTGGGATAAGTCAATTTGCGTAGACCGTCTGCTGGAAGCTAGTTATTTTAGTTTATAAAGATTTAAATATGAATATTTTTCTTACAAAAACCTATCACTTTGCTTCAGAAGGCCTTTATTAACCCCCTGGAGCCATGTGGATATCTTTTATGTGGATATCTGGAAAAAAAAAAAAAAAAAAAAAAAAAAAAAAAAAAAAAAAAAATAGTCAAATACACCTAGGATGGCTTGAGGGGGAGCAAATATAATCATGGGATAATTTTCATTTTTGGGTGAACTATTCCTTTAAGTCACTCAATATGAATAAAGCTAATTTGAATCTCTTCTAGATCATTAGACATGATGCTATGGTGCCTAGGTAGTCTTTCGCAAACCAGTTTCCTTAGGAGATGCCTTCACACTCAAATGTTTTCTGTGAAGTCATTGACTTGACAGCAAGACAGATAAAAGGGGTCAAAATACCTCAGGTTAAGAGTAGGTCTGTGCCAGGGCTTACAGGAACAGACCCTCACGTAGTCTTTTTTGTTTATGTTTTCCAGAAACTTCACATACAGCCGCTGGTAGCGCTTTTTAGCATCTCCAAAGTAACCCAGATACTAGGAAGAAGTAGAGAAATTAAGGAGAAGGGGACAAAAAAAAGAGACAACATTTATAAAAAGTGACAACTTAAAATGCAGTTTATACAAATGTCAAAAACAAAACAGTTCATAACTTAATGTGCTGATAAATATTGTTAATTGATTTTAACATTAATTGATCTCATGAAAATGTGAGTGATGCTTACTGCCACAATTCTAAGTTGTTCTGAATAGTTGCCATGATATCGCTTTGCAGTTATTACATTAGTTTGAGTAGTAGATTGATAGGCTAAATAATCCCATTCACATATGTAACACCCTGTTTTAATAAGAGCTGAACATAGTCAGAGAGTAAACAAAGTAGAAAACGGCTGCTTCCTATAAATTGTGTGATGTGTCATGACTTACATTACTAGTGGCACAAAACTGTCTCTGTCCATCCTTAATCTCGGGGGAAAACTTCTGCAGCAAAGCTTTCTGTACACGCCAAATCGGAGGGGGCTCTCGTCCTGTCTGCAGGGCCAACTAGCAAGAAATGAGATTAACACGAAATTAAACCTACATACAAATTATATATCTGCACATATGCATTATACATATGCTGACAAAAATCTAAAAAGAAACTGGAATAAATATATAAACGGATTGCCATACCTTCAGACTCCTAATGTCTTCAATCCGCACCACAAACTCATCCCTCTCTCTGAAAATACCCTCGCCTCCACTCTCACTCTCATCTTCATCAGTTTCTCCAACAATGGCAGCACCGCTCTGTTTCTGTGCCAAGTGCAATGGTAGAATTTGAGGCAAAGGAGGCTCTTCAGGGGATGCGGGCTCTGCAATAGACTCCTGTACCGGAGGGGGACTGGTCGAAGGTGGGCTAGATGATAGAGGGGGATCTACAGGAGGAGGAGGTAGAGGAGAGAGGACAGGCACAGCGGAAGCCACAGGGCTGGGTGGAGGTGAGGACTGCTGTGGTGGAGACTTCTGACAGGCAGAAGGACTGTCCTCCTGTGGAGGAGGGGGAGATGGAAGGGGGAGGGGAGGAAGCGGTGATGGCGAGGAGGTGGAGGAGGGAGCAGGGGATGATGGGGAAACTGGTGGGAGAGAAGGAGGTGCTTGGGCTTCAATGGCTTCTTTAGGCGAGTCTGCAAGAGAGAAGGGTACTCTTAAATTTTCAACCACCTACAGTTTCAACAAACCAACAGCAAACAAGTGTTCAAATGCATATTAATAATGCCCTATTTTAACAAAGCACAGGTGTGTGGAGGTGTATGCTAAGCTGCTTAATTCATCCTGCTTTCCAAAAATGACCCTCACCTCCAAATTTTGGGACACTCAGCAGCTCCATATCTGGGGCTTTCTCTTTCTCTTCCTTGTCTTGCTCCACTACCTCATCTACATCCTTTTCTTTTTCTTCCATTTCTTCTTCCTGCTCTTCTTTTTGCAATCTTGCAGGCTCAATAGAGTGGGTATGGGTATGTGAGGGCAGGTTTGTATGCATTGGTGGTTGAGGGCTGAGAGCTGGTGGCTGCTGTGTTGGTGTCAGTGGTTCAGGAGGAGGGGGAGGAGGGGGTGGAGGAAGTGAAGAAGGCTGCATTGAGGTGATTTGAGGAGTGTCATACAGAGCAGAAATTGCTGAGGAGATGCTCTTTTGCAGGTCCTGGTTCTTTCCAACGGAGTCCTCCTCGTCGGATGAGAAGGAGGGCAAAGTCTCGAGGTTCCTTTTCAGCTCTTCATCCAAGCGCTTGCATGGGCTAGGACAGCCACCCAAAGACAGTCCTCCATCACTTTCCCCATCTCCATATCCAGATACAGCTGCAGCAGCTGGCGGGGGTGGTGGTTGAGGGGATAATGGCCGAATGCCTCCACTTTTCCCAGGAGATGAATCTTCATTTCCACCGCTGTCAGCTGAGCCCGTTGACATTCCTGATGGCCTTTTTCCAGACTTTAGAAAATCTAGAAATGAGGCAACAAAGCCAGTCTTCTCCGACTCTTTATCATCCAACTAAATATGAAAGGACAAAATTTATGATTAGATAAAAATGCAAAAATATGCTCAAACAACACTGTAGAATCTACACTATATACACTAGGGCTGCACAATTAAACAATATAAAACCAAAATCGTGATCTGCCTTAGTGCGCTTATGATATCGCAAAAGTTACTATGTTTAATTAAATATATGCACAACGTGTTTCATAGCGAGTAGCACCTGTGTGATTAGAGCAGATTGATCGGTTCAGTAAATGCAAGCGTTGTGAGTTTGAATCACTTATGATGTGCATTACAAGTTTTTAACTCGCTTCATAATGTCAATTGAGTGTTTGAAATAACTTTACTTTGGGAACTGAAGTGGCTTCTTATCACAGAATGAGGCAGACACTATTATTTTGAAGTATTCTATACTGTAATTAATGTTATGTCAATTAACATTGCATTAATATACTTTATTCTTATGAAAATACCCAAGATGGCAAAATTGAGCCAAACTGTGCAGCCCTACAAGCAGGCACAACTAACCTGGTGTTCTTTATCATTTTCTTGTTAATTTGTTTTAAAAATCGCATTTTACAATCACAAATCGCAATTTTAACCAGAAAAACGGCAATTCGATTTTTTCCCCAAATCGGGCAGCCCTACTACATTTGCATACCTCTTGGGATTTAGACTTCTTGTCTTGAGGTCTGTTCATGTCAGGCACTCCGGGTGTCCCAGGGCTCAATCCCAAAGAAGGTGCGGAACCAAGGGAACCATCTGAGAGAGCCGGATCAGTGCCTGATAAGGAGTCTGTCCGCAACAAGGCATCAGAAGACGACATGGTTCCAATAGGAAGTTTAATCTAATAGAGGGAGATAAGACATTATAGAAAATCTCCTGGAAAGTGATGGAAATGAGCATACACAATTAAATATCCAATATTAAACAATACCGATAAAAAAAAAAAAAAAAAAAAAAAAAAAAAAAAAAAAACTCTACTATCGGCTGTTAACAGATATTTTGTGCATTTCTAATGACTAAAAAAGTTTTTCACATCAAACTCACTTTTTTAGACAGTATATTATAAATTTTATCAGTAGCTTTTTAAATTTTAACTGCTTACCTTGATGGGTTTGATTGGCTCCTGATGCTGTGTCTGCTGCTGTGATTGGTGATGCATTTGCTGCTGCATGTGCTGCTGATACATCTGATTTGGATCTTTACTGGCTATATCTATGTCCATCATGGATTCATCCCGTCTACCCCTGCCTCTCCCTCTTCCTCTTCCTCTGCCTCTTTCAGGAACATATCCTGTTCCATACTCTCCCATCATACCCCTAGAGTGGTGAGGTTCTGGCAATGGGCGAATACGTGGTCGTCCACGTGGTCTTGGAGGTCCTTCTCGTTTGGGTTTTGTGGGCTTCCTGCCTCTTTTCTTCGGTCCATCCTGTGGCAACAACTGAGGAGGGGGACCAAGGGATGGGTATCCAAAATCTAGATCACCCATTAAAGGGCTTAAAGTTCCCCCTCCCACTCCACTTGATTTGCGACAACTTGACACAAGGTCTGGTATCAGATCAGGAAGTCGGCTTCGGCTGTTGAGACGAATGTCAGCTGGGACATCAGCCTTATCCTCATCATCCTCAAATTCATACTCCTGTGCATAGCTCTTCTTAGGCAAGGAGTTAGGATCAGGTCTCTCCTTCAGCAGATGAAAGGAACTGGATTTCAGGAGCTTCTTTGGGCGAGAGGAACAGAAAATTGGAGAGGTCAGACCCCCGGATCCAGACCCAGATCCCCCAGTACCTCCCATTTTGGCACCAGATCCTTCCCCAACAGTTCCAGTTGTCCCCATTCCAAGGCTGGCTGGTTGAGATTGGATTAGTCCAAGCTGCTCTGTGTTGACAGTAGATGGGAGCTCATGAGTCTTCAAAGAGTCAAGATCTAAATGCATGGTTCCATTATCAGGTTCTGAAAGATCATGGCAATACTGCCCATACCCCTGGTCACCGTGATGGCCAAGCATATCATAACTTGGACCTGTATTGTCTCCTCCTCCAGGCGTTGTTTTAATCCCTTCCATTCCTTCCTGCACTGTTTGGCCAGATGCAACCCCATCTTGACCCTGCCCAGTCCCTCCTGAGCAACTGGATTTGTATTCCTCTGGGCAGAACATATCTTCCATTCCAGGAAAGAACGAGCGGTCCTCATCTGGGAGAAGAGAATCAGGGAAGCAGATGGATGTTAAAGGAACAAATCTCTGGCTCTGTTGGTTTTGATTTTGGTTTTGATTTGATTTTGCTGCTGGATTTCTGGTGTCAAAGTGGGGCTCTCCTTGATGCTGGTCAAGTTGAGCTTGAGGAATCTGGGAGGCATGAGAGGGGTGAGACTGCTCTTGTTGCTGAGAAGCTGCAGAGGAGGCCTGTGGAGGGAGATGATGATGGCTCTGCTGATTAGTATGGGAGGGGTGAGGGTGTTGATGGTGGGAGTTAGGATGTTGAGGACCTTGTGATGCTTGTTGCTGTTGGTGGTGGTGTTGGGATAGGTGGTGTCCATGGGAAGTTGACGATAAACTCATGTCTGGCTCAGGAAGATATGAATGTAACTCTGAGGCATGGTGCTGCGTTGGGTGGTGAGATGAAAGTCTTTGCTGCTCCTGTGACTGGCGCCTTTCTACACTTCCTGCTGTTGCTGCTCCAGAATTCCCCCTGCTTCCTTCACCTCCTGTCCTCTCATCCACCATTGCTCCCTCTTGGCTAGATGTCCGAGAAAGGGAATGCTCCAGCATGTCTAGTGGAGATACTGTGTTAGATTTAGGGCGGCTCTGGTCTTGCTGCTGAGAACCATGGCCATAGTGACCAGCTGCTTCCAAAGCTTGGGATTGAAGCTGGAGTTGGAGCTGGGATGTCTGGGGCTGGGAATGGGTCTCTGCTGACACAACTCCCCCAGTGGCATCCATAAGGGCCTGCTGGCTAACAGAATGCTGCTGTTGCTGAGGGTCTATTTTGCTGCGGGTATGGGATAGCACAGACTGCAGCAAATGAGAAGGTTGGCGAGACTGGTCAGTGGGAGAGTCCATAAGCGACTGTGACTGAGAATGATGCTGTTGCTGCTGTGATTGTTGTTGATGTTGTTGTGGATGCGACTGATGATGTTGAGTTTGCTGTTGATGCTGATGGTGATGTTGCTGCACATCAGGTGTCTTACGCATGTAAGCCATATCTCCTGAATCTTGAGGCTTTTTCTGAAGATCCATGTGTGGGTGAGAGTGTAGGTGTGGGTGCGTTGGTGTATGTGGAGTGTGTTGATGGTGGGAGGTGGAGTGTTGAGGAATGGAGTGTTGGGAATACGGGTCACCCCGCCCATAATGCACCACTGATCCTAAAGAATCATGATGATGGTGAGGATGGGAATGTGTTTGATCTGAACTCCCTCGCCCTCCATCACTTACAGTTCTGTTGCTCTTCTGCTGTGGTTGTTGTTGATGTTGTTGTTGTTTATGCTGCTGTTGCTGCTGCTGTTGATGTTGTTGTTGTTGTTGTTGGTGCTGTTGCTGTTTCTTTAGGGACATCTCCAATTGACTGTCCAGTCCAGCTCCACTTCCAGTGCCAGAGACAGCAGCATTAGAGGTGGCACTATGTGTTCGAATAACACTTTGAAGGTGGTACCTCTCTTCTGAGCTTTTGCTCATCTCATAAGCAAGCCCCTTATTTCCATCCTGAGCAGGAAGGACTGGAGGCTGCTGCGTGGGCTGTGAGGAATGATGGCTTTGAGGAGGATGGTGATGTGATGCTTGGGGAGTTGGACTCTGGGCCTGAAGAAGGTGCTGGATGAGGAAGTCATCATCAACATCATCGTCCTGCTGTGGCCTAGACTCTGTTACACCAAGTATGCTGTTATCAGACTTTGTTTTGGGAGGAGCAGATGGGTGGTAGGGTTGTGATCGAGGTCCTCTTGTGTCAGGGTACCCTTGTGGGGAAGGCAGAAATGAAGGTGAGAGAACAGAAGATAAATATTTATGAGATCCTGTTCCAACAGGCGACTGAGCAGGTCGTGAGGGTGCAGGAGAATGCAGACCAGGGCGGATGATTCCAGAATTGCCAGATGGAGATGGGCTGGAATCAGGGATGTGGTAAGATCCACCACCACCTCCTCCACCTCCCACGCTACCACTGCCTCCAGTTCCTGTGCTGCCTCCACTACTACTACCACCAGTTGCTCCACCACTTGCTCCTGACCTTAGAAGGGCAGGAGAGTGTCCTGACGCACCATAACCCATTGATGGACTTCCAGCACCTGCTAAGGATGGCGGCAAAGACCCATAGCCTGAATCAGTCCCATATACTGATTCTGCTGAAAACGACTGACTTCCCAAATTCCCGTATCCTTTAGCAACTCCAGAGGTCCTAGCTGAAGGAAGATCATGAGTCTGCGGAGAACTGAATCCCCCATATGACTGGGAAAGGTGTGATGGGGGAGGCTGATTTGGAGAGAAAGACTGAGGTTGTGGTTGAGGGGGCGTCTGGCCAGTTAGACCACTCGATGACTTGACTGGAGCCACTGGGGATCCATAACCCGAGAGGCACGACTTGGGAAGGGTTTGCTGGGTGGAGTTAGAGGAGCTCTGGGGGGGCTGGGAATGTGACTGGGGTGGAGGAGGTACAGTCTGGGTTGGCGGCTGTTGCCGAGAGGATGCAGAGGCAGACGTGGAGGTTGGAATGGAATTAGACTGACGAGCACTAGCAGACGCAGAGGAGGAGGAAGAGGATGAAGATGAGGAAGAAGCAGAAGAGGCAGAGGGTGGTGTGTGGGGAGTTCTAGAAGAGGATGCAGACCCAGAAGAGGAGTAACCACTGCTGGAGCTGCTCTTTGTCCCCTTTCCAGGCCCACCCGTAGATGTGGATGATGAAGACCCATAAGAAGGTTGGATTATCGGTCTGTACTGTTCAGTCCTGGGTGAGGGTTTATGGTCTGAGGAAGGACTGTGTTCACCCAGGGGACTGCAAGAGAGGCCAGCATGGCGTGTATGAGTGGCTTGCTGATATCCTGACACCCCACAGCTGAGGTAGTGCTGCAGGGGGTGAGGGGTGGATGAGGGGGCTTGTGCTGGAGAGGGACGTTGGTAGTGTTTAATTACACTGTCTTGCCTTGGTACTGTCCGCTCTTGGGATGTTGGCTGAGGTGGAGCAGGGGTAGAGGAAAACACAGAGGCACTGTACAATTGGGAGGACTGGTCTTGAAGCTGGGAGGACAACAAGTTGAACTGATGAGACTGTATATGGCGGGCAGAAACTGAGGCTGCAGAGGAGGCTTGAGCAGATGTGACCCCACTTCCAGAAGGGTCATGACTTCCACGGTAAGCCGCAGCTGCACCTTGTGATGACAACAGACGGTCAAAGCCCAGGCTCGACTGAGAAGGCGTCTTGATGTGGAGTAAAGGATCATGGGGTGACAGGAGGCCATTGGATGTGGGACTAAAAGTGGGCGTGTCCTGTAAGGACAATGAGGGGGTCACACCAGGGAAGGAGCGCCCTGAGAATGGCGCTGGGTGTTGATAGGCAGACAAAGCAGAAGAGGATGGGAAGGATCCAGATCCAGGAAGGGCACCAGAGATGAAGAGTTCTGCAGGGGCAGGTGTGTGCATGGCTAAAATGTGGAGAAAAAACAAAGAAAAGATAAAGGCTAAGACTAAGAAAATGGCTTTAAACAGCTTCAAGAAAGCCAATTATCATTTTTTAATTGTTGTTGCTATAGCAACAGTGTTGACAGTGCTGGCTGACTGCACTTACAGTTTACCAGCATTTCCACCATATACTCAGTACATTGATGAAGGGACTGTAAATTCTTGATGTAATTTTTATCAAATATGTTATTTCAGTTTGTTGTACATTATTCAAAAAGAAGAGACACCTATGCAAACCCCATTCAACTAAGTGCAAACCCCATTCAACCAAGTTCATCTTACCAGTCTGCCATGATGGAGTGCGAAACTGAGATAGAAGGGACGAGGCAGAGGGTGGTGGCTGTGGACCTCGGGACTCTAGTGCAGATATAAGGTTCATAACCGATGGATCTGGGCCTGACGGACTTGCATGGTGAAGTCCAGCATCAAAAAGTCCAGACAGACCTAAGAAAAACAAGCATGTAAAGAGCCCATTTTGGTAAATACATTAATTCAACACAAACTCTTTATTGGTGATATCAAAAGTACTGGCGCTTCAGTACCCAGTTGATACTACAATAAAAATGAAAATGTAACAATACCAGTCTCTCTACAGTATTGGTAATACAGAGTAGCAACTAAATTTGGTACCCATGTCCTGTCACATGATGCACGATCAAATGAACGATGAACGGTGCACACATGAACAATCAAATTCACTTCTTGGTGAAAATATTTCGGAAAGGTATTAATGTAAACAGTCAATTAGGTTTTAAAGGGGTCATGAATTGAGAAATCAAATTTTCCTTGATCTTTTGACATGTAAGAGCTCATTGTACTATAAAAACATCCTGTAAGTTTCAGAACTCAAAACTAAAACTAGTCCAAAAACTGCTTTAATTGAAACCAATCTCTGAAAACAACTTTTTCAGATTTTGTCACATTATGACAAGACCTCTTCTGCAGAATCAGATCAACACCTACTTCAACATCATTGCCTCTCTACCCCACCCACTGGGGCGTTAGTGAGATGAGAAGAGAGATACAGCATCACTGGACTAAAAATAACATTACTTTCCAAAGGATCTTAAATGCTAGTAATGATCCTAATGCTTATTTTCATCTATGTGAATGTCTCAGTAGAACATTATTTGTTTGTTCGCTGCATTTCACTGTGTATTCCTTAGTAAACCAGACCCAATTTCACCACAGGCTTTGCAAACAGACTTTTACTGTAAGATATGGACCAGAAAGTAATACCAGAACATGTAAGGAACCGTGTTAATTCTAATGCCCTAATCTGTGATCAGTGATTTCTGACATGTAATGAATTACGTACAGTCAGATGTTCTTTGTCTCAAAATTGTTTATTGCTGTTTATGTGTCAGTAAATCAGGCCAGTGACTAAATGGTCAACTTCACATAGTTTCTCTTAGTAGCATGAAAATAATCTATTATTTAAACTGAGATTAAATTACATAAAGAAAGTTATCAAAGAACACTCCCTTATTATCACTGACTGAGTTCAGGACTCGCGCTTAAACTACCATTATAATAAATGATGCTGTCTACACTGCTCAATGAATCTCTTATCTACATTGTGTTTGCATGTTAGTTATAATGAAGG
This sequence comes from Chanodichthys erythropterus, assembly GCF_024489055.1. Taxonomy (NCBI): domain Eukaryota; kingdom Metazoa; phylum Chordata; class Actinopteri; order Cypriniformes; family Xenocyprididae; genus Chanodichthys; species Chanodichthys erythropterus. The sequence goes on from NC_090239.1 coordinate 26,804,806, forward strand.
CATTTGTGTGCAGAAACAGACAACAGACGTGCTACAATCCTCATCGCTTGCAACCTTTCATGTGACGGGCGTAGATCTAAATATAAAGCTACAATCAATAGTATCAATAGTAAAAACATAGTTAAAATTTTTGAGAGCGTTCCACATTTCATATCCAAAATGTTAGACAATCATAGCAGTGGGTGTTTACATTTAAGTCTCACATGCCCCTTCTAACAGAGCATTCAAATCAGAGGTAGAAATAAGGGTAGAAAATGGCCTTTTATTTTTAAATTATGACAATGCTTGATGTAAAATTCAAACTAACATTATAAATGCACCACAGGAAACAATATAAAATAATAATAATAAAAAAAACGACCCACTCTTACAATAACATTTCATAACCCTCCGTCAATCAACTCTCTGTGGACAAGGATACAAAAGTGCGGAAGTATAATCTGTAGTTTTCGTAAAAGCTCTGGAGCTGTCAAAAGTATATTGCATGTGATAACTTTTTTAATTTCTGAACATTAAATGAATACTTGATCCTATAGTTAGAAACCCGAAAAATGCAAAAAAAACTACAACTTTGTTTCTTTTTTATTATTATTATTATTATTATATTTGTTTACTTGTTGTCAACTACTTGATTACAGGGATATTGCACTTTTAAAAGTATTTCACTTTTAAAAATAATTTTAAAAGGCTGATATTGGTATTTGACTACTGAAATTTGGTGTTGTTTGTGACAAGCCTATTAGTACTATTGACATACATTCTTTGCTGCAAACCAATCATGGTTGTCAAGGAAGAGAACATGTGATAAGCTCTATAATAAAAGGCTACTATTGGGCACACTGCACTTCAAAACCTCAGGAATGCAGTGCACTCTTATGCAAGAATCTTCACATCACAACCATCAAAAAATAACTACTTAAATAGACATCAATCACTGTATCAATAAATGATGAGCATACATCAAATAAAATTAGCTATTCCATTACCCACATGTGTTGTGGAGCTATACATGTCAACATGATACAATGAATCCAAACCAGATGTGGAGTCAAAGTAGTGTCACTCACCCAGGCTCCTTCCAGCTGCACCCCAAGCCCCACCCTGGCCAGACCCACCAGGATGGTGATTGGTAGCATAACCCTGCAGGGGATGGGGAGTGGCATAGGCTTGACGATGAAGAAGTTCAGACTCTGGATGCGATGATCTAGAGCTGCCATACACCAAGCTGACAAGAACAGAAATCACCAGTGACTTTAGCATTAATAATCAATGATGTTTGAAGCAAGTGTAAAACCATAGCCATTAAACAGTATATGTTTGCCTAAAGTAATCTCTCTTTGTACATAATGTGCATCGAAGCCAAACTCGGATAAGTAAATGGGTTTCAGATAAGTGTCCAAACGTGTACGCACAAAAATGTCAAAATTACATTTTGCATAGTATTCACGTAAACACAGTGAGTTGTGTCTTAAGGAAATGTACACAGCTGAGAAAAAAAAAAAACGCATGTGTAACAGTATATTGGATCTGTGCATTTGCTTTTAAAGTGACAGCAGCCTAATATACCTGCTATTCATTCATCTTGAATGAATAACTTAACTAGTACTTGTAACAACTACGAATAACTTGAGTAGCTTTAACAAGGATTAATTTATATTTAAATGCTTATAAAAAGGTTAGTTCCTGTCCTTGATTCTGATTGGTCGATAGCTGTGTTTTATTCACGATAAAACACGACTATGACCTCTTCACCCAACGGTTCTGTGCATCACTACACAACACCCTTAGCAACCACTCTTAGCAACGGATACTGTTTGTTCTCAATTGATATTGTTCATTGAAGCTTACTGTATTACGTAGAAGAGTGTTGTGAGAAATAGATCGAGTGAGCGAGTTTATTACCTGCATTCAGATTTAGCATTTTTCTTCAGGTCAGTCCTACGTTCATAATAAAAAGTGTCCGATGTATTATCTTGTCCTTTGAACCATTAAGGTGTTTTCCCGTGACCGGCAGCAGTAGTCAAAGCATTTTTCAGTTGTGTTTTGTTCCGTGTTCACAACAGTTCGGTCTTTTCAATGTAAAAGTCTTTGCTACTGACTGACACACTCATAAAGACAGTCTTTGCCGCCATCTAATGGTGTGATAATGTAACTTCTTTTTCTGTTCATGGTCAGGGACTATTTTTTCAAGCGGAAAGAAAGCTTTTAGTGAGAGTTTACTTCATGAAAGTTGCACTGATACATATTTTTGGCTTTAATATTTGTATTGTGTGGTAACCGTTTTATGAAAGCAATAGGGTACTCGAGACTAGTGCTGAATCGTGAATAAGTCACGGCTGAAGTGGTTGCAGGCTTCACGTTGTGCCTAACAACGCCCTTCAGCCGTGACTTATTCACTATACAGCACAGCCTCTCATACCTTATTGCTTACATACAGTAAGACTATGCAGTGCATTATATATACATATATAATATATGTGTGTGTGTTATTTTACATTTGATTATTCAATTTTTTTGTTGTAGGATATTACTTTTCTGAATACCACTGTTAGGAAGTAAAAACGTAAAATTAATTCTGTTGTATTTATTTGTCCGTTTTGTTTGTAATTAGTTTCTTTGTTCTTATTGTATTGCTGACTGTTTAACTTGTCTTTTGTAATTATTTTGAGGACCTTTTTCTTACATTAGTTAACCTAGTACCAATAATTGTGAAATTTCACTGATATTTAAAATTACTTGTATTGTGAAATAAGACTTTGATCATATCACCCACCAGTAATCATTTTAAATAATTGTGATTTCAATAGTGACCAAAAGTAATTGTGATTATAATTTTTGCTATCACCATCCAGCCCTAATTGACAATTAGAACAAAATTCATAAATCTGAATGAATAATAATTTAAAACTCATAGACCCCGTTTCACAAACAGGGCTTAGGCTAAGCGAGGATTTGGCCTTCTTTCAATTAGGACATTTAAGTAGCTTTTATAAACATACCCCAGAAAAAAACATTACTAGGGTGCATCTTGAGACAAAACAATGGCTCTGACATATTTTAAGACATGTCAGTGCAAATTACTTTCAGTTTAAACAGCTCAAACATGCATTTTAGTCTGGGATTAGCTTAAGCCTTGTTTGTGAAACCGGGGGATAATATGTTAAATATGCATCAGAAAAACAATCATATATATGAGTATAATGAGAAATTCTCTCTCTTTTTTTTTTTTTTAAACCTGAACATCTGTCAAAAGCAAATCATACCATAAAATGTATTAAGTGCATTACTAAAAAAAGTGTCCTTTATTAATGTTTCTTTGTTGTTTTCATTGACTCACAAAAAGAATAGTTATCCAGTTTTTATAATGTACTGTTAAAATGTTTTGATGCCTAATAACTTGTAATATTTTAGAAAAATAGATTTATCATATCTAGCATTTTAATATTGGTGCACCCCTATTATTTAGATATCTGGGGCTGTGATACAACACCCTAACTTATCTTATCAATATCTAGATAAGATAACCACAGCGATTCCACTTAAGATCTCATTCAGAACATTGAACTTATCAGATATTGACATGAGAAATGTCTGTAAGGCACCTGGACAGAATTTATACTTCAAAACAAAACAAAACAAAAAAATCTCAAATATTAATTTAAGCCAGTGTTTCTCAAACAGTGGTCCTTGACATAATACCAGGTGGTCATTATATCACTTATCTGAATATGAAATTTTGTATATTTTGACATTTGACATGTTCCCATAAAAGAAGATGATAATATATGTATAATATAACTGACAATATGACTACATATAGGACAAGTCAACTAACATAGTAGTAAATTATACTTTATTGCATTTGGTCGTCACAAAGAAATTAATGATACCAATAAGCAAATTTTATTCTGGGGTCCTTGAGGATGGGTCCAAATATGACAGGGGTCCATTACTCAAAAAAAAGGTTGAGATTCACTGATTTAAGCTCAGAAACCAGCCACTGCTCTCCTCGAGTACAATTTTGTTCTAAACATGTTCTATATTGTGAATTCATTATTTTTATTTACATTATTGGCCTAATTATTATCTTTCCTGTCTCTGTAATCTGTGTAGTGATGTTTTGGAATTTTTGCAATAAAGTACTTTAGTGCTTATGCCACTTTTATTTTAAAATAAAATAACTCTTTTTGTTTATGCAATGATTTGTTGGCTGGAATGAATATCCAAATCGGTGACAGTAAGCATAGCATCGGAGGCTAACTTGTTAGCACCGCAGGTCGCTCCCATCTTCAGAGGAACGAGCGCGAGAGTTAGCTTATGCATATATCTTAGCAGAAACGATGGCTACTGTTTTATTTTCAATGCAACATCAATTTTATAACATTTTCTAGCTCGAATAGTAGTAGGCCAACATGCGACAACAGCACGAAGAGGTTAGCTAGCGTCAGCTGAATGGAGGGTTTGACTGTGGCCCCTCATCATCAGAGGCCGCGTAGTATTGTTTCCACGATTTATTAAACAACGAGGCATTATTGAACACGCGGTTGCATCAATATGCCACGAATATGCACATGCTTTTCCAGTGCAACTGTTACGTTTGATTCTAAAATGGTATATTTTTTCGTTTAAAACATTGCGAATAAAAGCGCAGTTTTTTTTTTTTTTTTGCTATCTCGCTCTCAATAGACTTGACCCGAGCCCCTCATTCATTGGGGATGCTAAATGAATCTACGATGGGATCTGTAATAAAATCGTGCGAGCAGAATTCACCCCGCCCCCCACCTTTTTTCTTCCCTCTCCTCCCCAAACCGCACATTAGTCCATCAATCACACTTGAATTTCCAAAGACGCAATCCCTCGCTTATTTGAATAACAATAGCTACACTAATACCTTATGACATCCTACGCAAATGCATCGTCAGAGTCAGATGCAAATGCATGTGTGTTTTGTCCCAAACAGCGGACACCATTCTGTATTTTCAGCATGGCTGCATGCTTACCTTGCTTTGGCTGATCTCTCGTAGCTCCATCCGGCTCCTGCGCCCAAATCACCGAACCCAGCTCCCGGGTAATTTCTATCCATTGCTTCGCAATACGCGCGGCTGGCTGGATGCGAGCGAACGATTTCGGTGCAAAAGTACTTTTTGCACAGCAAGATCGCGGTCCTGTTGTCAGTTTTTAATCATTCTTCCTGGTGAGAGACGACTAAGTCCATAAGAGTGAAAAATAGCATATTGAAAAGGGAGAGGGAAATGGAGGGGAGGAGATGAGTGCGTGCGTGATAGAGGGGGTGTTCACCGACCACCTCCAACGAAATAACTCACCTCTTTTTCAGCCTTTTCTCATTTAAAATCAGATCAAATAATGCCATGCTCCTGGCGGGCTGCGAATAATTCGGTTTGACCTGGTTACCGATAAATTACCGATGGACGCATATGACCGTATACGTCCTTTCCCTTGTTTCTCCTCCCCTTTCTCCACTTACTTTAGTTGTATGAAATATGCATCAACCAAGCAAGGGGCATCGGCTGTTGAACAACTGCTACATTTTACGCATGTAACAATATTGCGAGCGAATATCAAGTGCAATCGTTCAATTCCACCCACAATGTTGTGATGTGAGCTAGCTGCTAGCCCTGTCGACGCATCAAAATAAGATGGTGTTGCTGCTGTATTTTCAGTAAATCCCGCTCCCTTCACGCGTTTTGGGTTGCTTTCCACTCGACGTTTTTAATAAACTGAAGCTGAGCGTAAATCCCGCGCAGTTCGCTTGAAAGCCGAGCTCGAGGCCTGCTTTTTCATAATATTAGTCATATTCCCTCGAAGACGCCATTTTTGAAGGCGGCTGTTTCTCTCCCTTCTCCCTCCCCTCTGTCTCTCTCATACTCGAGCTCACGCGTAGTCTAGTTCACCTCACCTCCGCCTCCCCTCGGCCTCCACAGCAGCCACTAACAGAAGCTATTCCCGGAACACACACTGCTCCCTCTTATTCAACCAAAATGGTTAGAGCCCAGAGAAGGGGGAGACATTCGCATTTCCCAGATGCACGTTCAGGGATGTCTGGCGTTCACGTGGAAATTGGTTGTGATGGGCTTCGTTTTTCTATGGTAAATGCGCCCTTCACGACCCCCCACACACCTTTGACAATGACCGTGAACGGGGACCAATCATTTAGCATATGTTTACATATCAGCCCACTACCCCATTCTGTATTAAAGGGTTAGTTCAGCCAAAAATGATGAAAATAATGTAATTTATTACTCACCCTCATGTCGTTCTACACAAATTAAGATATTTTTTGTTGAGATCCGATGGCTCAGTGAGGCCTGCACAGCCAGCACTGACATTTCCTCTCTCAAGATCCATTAATGTACTAAAAACATATTTAAATCAGTTCATGTGAGTACACCGGTTCAATATTAATATTATAAAGCAACGAGAATATTTTTGGTGTGCAAAAAAAAAAAAAAAACGACTTATTTAGTGATGGCCGATTTCAAAACACTGCTTCAGGAAGATTCGGAGCATAATGAATCAGTGTGTCAAATCATGATTCGGATCGAGTGTCGAACCGCCAAACTGCTGAAATCACGTGACTTTAGTGCTGATTCGATACACTGATTCATTATGCTCTGAAGCTTAATGAAGCAGTGTTTTGAAATCGGCCATCACTATATAAGTCATTATTATTTTATTTTTTTGCACACCAAAAATATTCTAGTTGCTTTATAATATTAATATTGAACCAGTGTACTCACATGAAGTGATTTAAATATGTTTTTAGTACATTAATGGATCTTGAGAAAGGAAATGTCAGTGCTGGCTGTGCAGGCCTCACTGAGCCATCGGATTTCAACAAAAATATCTTAATTTGCATTCTGAAGAACAGGTGTGGAACGGCATGAGGGTGAGTAATAAATTACAGAATTTTCATTTAACCATTTAACTGTAGGCCTTGTAATAACAGATCTTTTTACTGCACAGTAAAAATGTGCAGTTGAGCTATTTTTTGCTGTTCTGACCTTTAAACATGAATTCAAAATAATAATAATAATAATGTGCTCAGGTAGGCTAAATAATTTATAATAAATACTGCAATATACATAAAAAAAGAAGAATTGTCAATCATGATTTAATGAGTGATTTTCTAAATTGACAATTCTTGTTTTTTATCCAATATTTCTGTATTTATTATAAATAATTTATCCAGGCACATCATTTTTTTTAATTCATCTGACTTCAGTATTACCCTCTCTCTTGCAGCGACATCTTGGCTGTGTCCAAAATCACATTTTGAGTAGGTACTTATTTTGAATACGTAATCCCAGGTGAAAAAAGTACACTTCTATAATGTACTTAAAATAGCACATACTTAGATCTTCTTAAGAGTAAGTACTAACAAAGAATTTTTAGTATATTAAAGGTGCTCTAAGCGATGTCACACGTTTTTAGGCCAAAACATTTTTTGTCACATACAGCAAACATCTCCCCACTATCCGCTAGCTGCCTGTCCCCTGAACACACTGTAAAAAAATGCGGTCTCTGTAGTCGCCACAAGCTCCAAAAATGGCAATAAAAACAAACTGGTGCAGCCTGGACCACAAATCATAATAAACATGCTCCAGCCAATAACTGACAAGAATTATTATAAAATGCGCGTTCATGACTGTTTCAGGAAGCACGGAGGGGAGGGGGAGGAGGAGGAGGAGGGAGGGTCTAGCTAGCCTCTGTTTTGTTTGACAACAGTTCGAACGTCAACAGGAAGTTACTCCACCCAGGATCGCTTAGAGCACCTTTAAGTACAAAATTAGTGCACGAAAATAGAGCACTTTAAGTACATTATAGAAGTGTACTTTTTTCACCTGAGATTACTTCACGACTGCTAAAAAGTGTGTTCTATAGTATGAATGTGTGTAGAATGAATGTTATCAGGATGTACTACATTCACCATGTTGTTATTATCATCATGTGACCTACCAGCATCAGTTGCATCGCTTCACTGCCATTCACAAATCCTCTTCCGTGGCCTCATGGGATAGTAAATTGTCTGTCATATGCACACTTCAGAATCTCGCTGGATGTATTAGGTCATACAATGGACAAATGGACAAAATCAAGTCCCGTCCTACATTTTTTCTTGTTCAAGAAGCTGTTTGACTGAATTGATTGGATGGTTGTGGTTTGCTTTTGGTCGATCTCATGTGAGTGACAGGCTTGCACCCAGTCCTTGCACCGTAAACGTTAGAAGAGAAGAGATGTCGCTGCAAGGAGGGAAAGATATTTTAATTATAGATTACAAAACACATCTCCATGGATTAAAGGTGCCCTAGAATCAAAAATTGAATTTTACCTTGGCATAGTTGAATAACAAAAGTTCATTACATGGAAATGACATACATTGAGTTTCAAACTGCATTGCTTCCTCCTTCTTATGTAAATCTCATTTGTTTAAAAGACCTCCGAAAGACAGGCGAATCTCAACATAACACCGACTGTTACGTAACAGTCGGGATCATTAATATGTACGACCCCGATTTTTGCATATGCCAGCCCATGTTAAAGGCATTAGACAAGGGCAGCCAGTATTAATGTCTGGATCTGTGCACAGCTGAATCATCAGACTAGGTAAGCAAGCAAAAACAATAGCGAAAAATGGCAGATGGAGCAATAATAACTGACATGATCCATGATATCATGATATTTTTAGTGATATTTGTAAATTGTCTTTCTAAATGTTTTGTTAGCATGTTGCTAATGTACTGTTAAATGTGGTTAAAGTTACCATCATTTATTACTGTATTCACGGAGACAAGAGAGCCGTCGCTATTTTCATTATTAAACACTTGCAGTCTGTATAATGCATAAACACAACTTCATTCTTTATAAATCTCTCCAACAGTGTGTAATGTTAACCTGTTAGCCATTGAGCATAACCTCAAACTCATTCAGAATCAAATGTAAACATCCAAATAAATACTTTACTCACATGATCTGACGCATGCATGCAGTATGCATGACGAACATCTTGTAAAGATCCATTCGGGGGTTATATTAGCAGTGTGAACTTTGTAAATACACTGTATTATAGTCGCGATTTAAAGGGGCCGCGCGCTGAATCGGTGCATATGTAATGATGCCCCAAAATAGGCAGTTAAAAAAAATAATTAAAAAAACTCTATGGGGTATTTTGAGCTGAAACTTCACAGACACATTCAGGGGACACCTTAGACTTATATTACATCTTGTAAAAACTGGTTCTAGGGCACCTTTAAAAAAAATGATGTGCACAGATATTAATATAATTTAATTATAATTTTTATTATAATATAATTATAATGTATAATAACTGCAATATTCCATTAAAAAGAAATCATCCTAATTCTGATTAGAACTAATAAGTTGTATTATAACTATACAGTAACACTCTGGACTGACATTTCAATGTAGATTTACACTCAAACCTTGTGAGCCGGATACAGAGACACTTTTGGGCATCATCTGCCTGTGGTGCACCAAAATACTGCACAGACCTAGGATAAGTAGCGCTGCTGTCTAGCTTATTAGGTTTTGACACACGACCTTGGTGTTGATGGAACAGGCCTATATGCTATTTTGCAGGATTGTGTTAGAAAGTAGCCATTGATGGATGGATTTTTAGCAATATATTAATAATCTCCAACTATGTATCTTAGCTGAGGATATTTTTTGTGTATAAAATACACAACCAGAATTAACCTATAAGCTTCGGTTAATTTGGAAAACACACAGCGGCACTACAAGTCTAGCTGACAAATTTAGGTTATTGTTGCCTTACAAAATTAAATATAAATATGCGAGGAATGCAAATCTCATCGTCACCGCTGGGAGGCGCTCTAATGACCACAGCAGGCAGCTTCACTGACATCCAGCGGTGACCGAAGAATACAGCAATAGCTGTCAGCTTGATGAAAGGCGAATAAATTGGTGAAAGAACGTGGAAAAGAAAGCCCTCTAATCCCCTCCTGGGCATTTAATTTACGTTTATCTAATTAAAATGCATATGAAACATATCAGAGTAAATGGCTCACGGGTAAAATCTCCATTAGGGCTTTGAGTAATTAAAAAAATAGATGTGCATTTACTGAAGGAAATAGCAGAGATTGCAAGGCAGGTTCGATGTGAATGAAATGCCAAACAAGACCCACTTCAGCACACAAAAACAACGATATTTGCAAAGTAGAGCTGACTAAGAATAAAGGCCTATTCAAGGCCAATTTAGTATGCAAACAAAACGTCTGTCGGCTACTACACATAGAATATTTAATATGTTAGCCAGGGAAAATGTTCAAAGTTTTGTATATATATATATATATATATATATATATATATATATATATATATATATATATATATATATATATACACAGTACAGACCAAAAGTTTGGAACCACTAAGATTTTTAATGTTTTTAAAAGAAGTTTCGTCTGCTCACCAAGGCTACATTTATTTAATTAAAAATACAGTAAAAAACAGTAATATTGTGAAATATTATTACAATTTAAAATAACTGTGTACTATTTAAATATATTTGACAAAGTAATTTATTCCTGTGATGGAAAAAGCTGAATTTTCAGCATCATTACTCCAGTCTTCAGTGTCACATGATCCTTCAGAAATCATTCTAATATGCTGATCTGCTGCTCAGTAAACATTTATGATTATTATCAATGTTGAAAACAGTTGTGTACTTTTTTTTTCAGGATTCCTTGATGAATAGAAAGTTCAAAAGAACAGCATTTATCTGAAATACAAAGCTTCTGTAGCATTATACACTACCGTTCAAAAGTTTGGGGTCAGAAAGAATTTTTATTTTTATTTTTTTGAAAAGAAATTAAAGAAATGAATACTTTTATTCAGCAAGGATGCATTAAATCAATCAAAAGTGTCAGTAAAGACATTTCTAATGTTACAAAAGATTAGATTTCAGATAAACACTGTTCTTTTGAACTTTCTATTCATCAAAAAAATATTGTACACAAATATTTTGTACAATTGTACACATTAAATGTTTCTTGAGCAGCAGATCAGCATATTAGAATGATTTCTGAAGGATCATGTGACACTGAAGACTGGAGTAATGATGCTGAAAATTCAGCTTTGCATCACAGGAATAAATTACTTTGTGAAATATAGTCAAATAGAAAACAGTTATTTGAAATTGTAATAATATTTCACAATATTACTGTTTTTACTGTATTTTTTATTAAATAAATGTAGCCTTGGTGAGCATATATTTATTTATTTATTTTTTTATTTTTTATTTTTTCTCCATTTAACTTGATCCCTCAACCAATATTTAAGAATGTACAGTTATAAAATTGTGGCAATTGTGTATTGTATTTTATATCAACACTTCTACTTAATCCTCCTCAACAGTTTGCTTCACTTATTTCATTGTAAGTGGATGAGATGAGTAAAAACACAAAGATGTGGCTTTGTTGGTTATTTTTATTGATGCCTATCAAACTGATTACGTAGACCATCCTGTATCCATTTTAATTCCCTCTCTCTCTCCCACACACACACATACACACACACACACACACACACATATGCACAATAGCATAATGCATTCCAACTGCACATCCATACACACACATTTACTTTCAAAGCAGATATACAGAGAACAATGTGGTCTGACATGCAGAGCACTCACCCATATAATCATATGGTTAACCTGTGTGCATTGTGAACAAACACAAACTTCCAGATGCAACACTATAATTCATTCACTCATAGTCCATGAGATGTCAACATATATTCACTGATATATTTAAAATCCTGCTGAGGGGCTGGAAAGACATTGCACGCATACATAACCACAGAAACTAGTTAACGAAACCTGGCAAGATTTAACATGGTTAAAAAAAAAAAAAAAAAAAAAAAATCAATATTGTGTTAGCAATGCTGTTCCTAAGTCATTTTTTTCTTGTTATTCCTAGAATTGTCACCACCTTTCGACCTGTTAGTGACGGCCCTAACTATATGCATATTATAAATATGATATGATGGTACATCTGTCACATGATAGATATAATGAACAGTTTAGTTCCAACTGATGTCCATATAATAAATAATTATGCAAGTAAAAAATAGAACATATGACACACAGACAGACACACAAAACTCTGCAGGATCACATTTACAGGATTCATGACAATTGTTGAGCAGAAAAGCCATTTATACAGAGAGAGAGTGTCATAGAGGTCCCTCTTTCAGATATATTATGCTGGATCAGTTGCATAACCGCTGCACGGAAGCCCGATGACAAAGCAGTGCTGTACAAAGAGATCAATTTCATATTTTATACTGTATCATAATCATAATTAGAGACAAATTGATGTGAATGTACATATTTCGTGACATGGTGCGAGCAAGGTCCGTGGCCTAGACAATGGCTTATTTTGTTTCGGATACCGTTCGTTATTCAATTTTCTCTTTAGGTATGTAAGGTACAGCATATCTTTCACATCAGATAATGTCCAGAGGAAGTCTTTCTTTTGCTGTCATTACGGTAATACTGTGCAAAGGAGATTCAAATTCAAGTCCTTTCTGTTTTCTTCTCAAAGGTGAAGTGTGTATTTTTAGAGGGACATTTAAAATACTTTCTTATATCTTGGCTTAATATGTAGGGTTATTTTGCATGAAAAACTAATTTGAGTCAACCAATGGTGTGAATTTGGGGCGGGGCTTTCTGGTTGAATGACAGATGAGGGGGAGGGTTCAGGAAAATATTTTGTCCAATTCTGTTCTGTGATGATAGCGACAAAATTTACACAACCGGTAATTAATACTTTTAAATCTAAAATGTGTTTAGGATATGTTTTTTTTTTTTTTTACAAAGTGCCACACAGTCTTAAAAATTAAGGTTCTTAATTGGCATCTATGGTTCCATAAAGAGCCTTTAACATCCATGGAAACTCAAAAGGTACTTTACAGTGGGGAAAAAAAATCTGATTATTAAAATGTGCTTCACACTAAGAAAAAAAAGGTTATTTTAAAGTGCCCCTATTATGCCATTTTAAAGGGTCCTAATTTTGGAGGTCTCTTACAATAGTTTTACATGCATTCAAGGTCAAAAAACACTAGTCAATTTTTCATAATATACATTACACATCAAGTAATTTCTCAAAGTGTCTGAAAACGGTTTGTTAGCCTCTTTAAATGCCTCCTGCTCTTCTTTAATTGGTCAGAAAGCCCAGTCTGTTGTGATTGGTCTATCTCTTACAGTGCGTGTCGGAAATTAAACGCCCATTACCATATCTGAATTTCAGCTCCGGAGGCTTCTTCAGTGCTTGATACACAGTTATATGAACAGTAACCATGGCGTCTGTTTTTCTGTATCAATTCCACCGTGAATCCTCATCCTTTTAAAATGCGGCAAAGTGGATTAGCAGTACTGAAAACACCGTCTTCTCAACATGTCGACAACACAAAGCAAACTCTTCCAATCTCAGCTACAACTACAGTGTTTGAGGGCGGGTCAAAGTAGACGTTGTTTGTGAGCAGCCAATGAAAACAATAGGCTGACATTAAGCAAATTTCTTACATTGTTATGTAGATTTGTAACAGTGCGACTGGAATTGCTGACTCATTTCAGGAATTCAGAATCGATTCTTTCATTTAGGAGACCATAACTTTATTTGTCGTGAACTTTGATCTTTAAATAGATGGCTGATTATGATTTCACCTTTTTAACTTTAGTTAGTGTGTAATGTTGCTGTTTGAGCATAAACAACATCTGCAAAGTTACGACGCTAAAAGTTTGTTGCAAAGGGAGATATTTTCTTTTGAATTGACTGTTTAAGGACCACAACAAACAGCTGGTAGGGACTACAACAAGCTTCTTTCCGGGTTAGTGACATCACTAACTCTAAAATTTACATAAACCCCGTCCCCGAAAACATGCAACAAAGGGGACGAGGCCATGTTGGGCTGCTTTAGAGAAGAGGAAGAGTTGTTGTAGTCGAGTGTTGTTGCCATGCCATCATTTTACGCCGGACTGCTTCACAAACGAGGGTCAATTCAACGCTGGATTTGCACAAAAGATTAACATGAAGACACATGCTAGTGGATGAGTTGAATCAACTCCACAGCAACTACATCAATTTATCCAATATCCATTCAGAAACGTCCAGTTGCATTCTAAAGTTGTAACTTCTTCCTGAGTCTCTCCATCAGTGTCGACTCCGGTTTGAACAATGTAAGGCTGAACACCGTTACTGACAATCAACATTTTGACTGCGTGAGATTCTCCAGCTTTGTTGTTGTTGAGCAACCGTTAAAGCTCCGCCCTCTTCTGGAAAGGGGGCTGGGAACAGCAGCTCATTTGCATTTAAAGGGACACACACAAAAACGACGTGTTTTTACTCACACCCAAATAGGGGCAAATTTAACAAGCTATAATAAATGATCTGTGGGGGATTTTGAGCTGAAACTTCACAGACACATTCTGGGGACACCAGAGACTTATATTCCATCTTGTGAAAAGGGGCACTATAGGTCCCCTTTAAAATTTTGCAGACCTTTTACATTTATAACCAGCTATATTACACATCTCATGAAAGGTGATATTCAAAAAAGCATAATAGGGGCACTTCTTTGAAAGGTTTTTTATGGTATCACTGTCTTTTGAGATCTTTATTTTTAAGAGTGCAGATAATTATTGTATTCTCCCAAAATATGTATTTTTAATACCCCAAACATTCCATTCTTTCATAAACACCGATATGTACACCTAATGGCCACTCCTTTTCAATCCCTAGAATAATATACAAACTAATTATTTTCGATAAATCAAAATTCATTAGTAAAATAGTCAATGACATTCACTTGGTTGGCTTCAACCAAAAGTCTTGCAGCAACAGAGAATTGGGATGTACGTCCTTTTCGCATTTTGGAGAGTTTCCCGTTCCCTTCAGCATTTAAAAGAGAAACTTTATAGTTGAACTCTTGTTGGAGACAACAGTCATGGGAATCCTCCATTAGTCAGACGCTCTCTCGTATGTTTGAGCTGCCAAAAGGGTGAATCGAGGCCAGATTTAGATGTGTAAATGCACGCAGAATTGTTTTACAATCACATTTAGTCATTAGGGGTGAAGCTTGCTGTGAGGGTTGATGTTATTTAGCATGCAGTATTTCTGTGGAGAGTGAAAAAGAAGTTGTCTATAGATAATGACAAAGGGCTGGTGAGCAACGGTACTATTTACGGTCATAGAATCATCATGAGTCTGTCCGCTCAAGGAGGTAATCATGTTTTAAAAGATTCAGCGTGTGCAGCTTTGTTAAACTGAATCTTTTGTAGCTTATTGATTTTTATTGCATATGACTGAGCAGACTCTTGGTGCTGATAGCTTTTGGATCTGGATCTCTAAATATTTTTTTTTTTTTTTAAACATGATCTGGAGGATAAAAATTCAGACTAATTGGACTAAGATCTCTGTTGCTCTAATTACTCGATTGCTGAAACAGATAGCAGGACTGTAAGGAACAGATGGTGTGCTACCCACAACCGGAACCTTTCATGAATGCCATTACAAACTCTAAAGACTCAAGCTTTGCACATTACATCCAAATCACATGAGAGAAAATACAGCATAAATCAAAGCATTGTCCAGGATGACAAATTAAACCAATTTCAGAGGTGTTCCTCGGATCCCAGAAGTTTATGTTGAGTTATTGTTCAGTGGAGATGATTCTTGCTTCATTGCATCCCATGTTCTTGCACTGTTCGTGTATCAGTATTTGGTTTCATTAGGCTTTCAAAAAGCTCCTTTAAAAACACATTTTACCATCATGCTGTTCTGAGGTGAGAAGGGGAAAAGAAAAAGTAGTTTTGTCTCATATCATGGCTCATCATATCTTGATGGATAGCTGATTATTCACAATATTTTTTCTCGTTCAGGGCTGTGATTGTGTTCCACTGGAGGAAAGCAGGCGGGTTCTTTCTTTTCCCGACCCCCTGCGCTGGAGTAAAACCCCGGCCTCGCCGCGCTCCACCCATTCGCAGCGATCGCCTCCGCCCTCTGAGCGCCGGGAGTTTTGTCTGGTTGGTGTTCTTGGAGGGCGACTGTTCTTCTCATCTGGCATAGGGCAAAAAAAGGCTACGGAGGAGTGGAAACAGGCTGTAATAATTCATTATATGAATCCGTTCTTACCTGAAAGAGTTTGCGCCATGGGCTGATCATGAGCACCGAGCAACTGGGCTTGAATCGTTTCAACAACTCTTCTAAATCTGCGACTTGGACCTAAAAATACAAATTCACACACACTCATAACAGAACCGTTGTGTAGTAGACCTCTGACATGATCCAGCAAAATCTCTTCTATGGGTTTGAGTGTTGTTTAGTCTAATGTAAATGTTCTAAATTGATTTTACTATCTAAAACTGAGTGATTTAAAGGATAAGTTCACTTTCAAATAAAAATTTCCTGATAATTTACTCACCCCCATGTCATCCAAGATGTCCGTGTCTTTCTTTCTTCAGTTGAAAAGAAATGAAGGTTTTTGATGAAAACATTCCATGATTATTCTCCTTATAGTGGACTTCAGTGGCCTCCAAACAGTTGAAGGTCAAAATTACAGTTTCAGTGCAGCTTCAAAGGGCTTTAAACGATACCAGACGAGGAATAAGGGTCTTGTCATTAAAAAAAAAAAAAAAAGTACACCACAAATCCTACACCTTCCCTATTCTACTTATGGAAAAAAATTAACTGGCGCCTCTTTCGTTCCGTAAGTTGAATAGGGAAGGCGTAAGACATACAGCGTAAGCTTTTTGAAGAATACGAAAGTGCGGTTTTGGCAGAAGCACTTGGAAGGCGATCATTTGTTTATATAATGCATACACATTTACATTTTTTTTTAAATGATTGATCATTTCACTAGATAAGACTCTTATTCCTCGTCTGGTATCATTTAAAGCCCTTTGAAGCTGCACTGAAACTGTAATTTTGACATTCAACCGTTTGGAGACCATTGAAGTCCACTATAAGGAGAATAATCTTGGAATGTTTTCATCAAAAATCTTAATTTCTTTTTGACTGAAGAGAGAAGGACATGAACATCTTGGATGACATGGGGGTGAGTACATTATCAGGAAATTTTTATTTGAAAGTGAACTTATCCTTTAAACACTATTTGATCTCATGTTCTGTTTCTGCACTACAAATTAAATGTTCTGATACACTTTAATGGAAGTAAGAAAATAAATCATTACAATGAATCATTTATGAAAAAGCAGTTCTTACCTGATATGAGGCTAAAAGTTACACTGTAAATTCCAAAATCCTTCTGTCCATCCCTCTCTCTCTCCCGCTCCCGCTCTCTTTCCCCCTCAGAGAAGGAGATGTCTACCTGGAATTTGACAGGCTTCTGGAAGACAGACGGACCTCCAGAAGTCTTATACTCTGCTCGGAAACTCGTCTGAGAGATCACGCTGTGACTGAGGGAGGGAATCTGAAGAGAGAAAGAAAAAACTGTTCCTTACAGCCTGGTGCAATTTCTATGTGTACATCATTGTTGTCATGTTCACCTATTATGCGTGATTTTGGAATTGTTTTTTAAAACAAGTTGCATTTTTGGAGGGCTTAATTACAAAATGCACTTGCATTTTTGGTCTGCTGTTGCTTTGTCAACATAACACAACAAAGTGTAACAAACTAAAACATTTGTTATTTTTGTAAAAGGATATAATAAAAGGATAGAATATTTTAGAGATGTTTGTTAGTTTGTTTTTTAACTTGTCGGAATGTCTTAAAAGCATTCAGATTGTGTTTGATTTTTAGTTTTTTTCTTTGGTACAGTTCAATGCTTTTGTTTGTCACAATAATGTAGCCAAACAATTGATGGTCCCTACTGACTTCCACAGTCTAGAAAAAAATACTATGCAAGTCAGTGGGTTCCATCAACTGTTTGGTTACCAACTTTCTTCAAAATATCTTCTTTTGTGTTCAGCAGAAGAAAGAAAATCATGCTGTTTTCAAGACTGATAATAAGAAATGTTTCTTGAGCAGCAAATCAGCATATTAGATTGATTACTAAAGGATCATGTGACTGAAAACTGGAGTAATGATGCTGAAAATTCAACTTTGATCACAGGCATAAATAATAAATTTAAAATTATTTTAAATTGTTACATTTCACAGCTTTATTGTTTTTACTTTATTTTTTTATCAAATAAATGCATCCTTGGTTAGCATAAGAGACATCTTTCAAAAACTTACAGACCCTCAAACTTTTGAATGGTAGTTTGTATGTGATTAATTTAGAATAATCTGATTAATCATCAAATCATGTAATACATTTTATTAAAATGTTTAATCCGTCGACAAAAAAGCACAAATCTGGTGGTAGACTCACAGAGAGGAAGGCATGGACGATATCAGCTTTAATGGAACTAAGAGGTTTGTCTCTGATGACCACAAAAATCTGCTCTTCTTTCTCCAAACTGATGAAATTCCCAAACCAGGACCTTTTAGCCAGCCTGTTGGAACACAAACACAGACAGACAGACACTTGGAAAAGCTAAAAGACTCACATTGATGCAGCAAACTGAAGAATTATAAACTATAGATCACTATTTTCAATATATTCCTCTCAATAACACAAGTCGCCGTGATATCTATTCAAAATTCGAGTGTTGACATCTGGAACATTTCATGTTTAGGACCTGCAGGATGTCACTAAAATGTTCCCTGTCGAATGTTAGATTGTTAGAAATTGATTTTTTTGTAATATTTCTTATTTAGAAGGTATGGGAATTGAATTGTATAAAGAAAAAACAGCCAAAAGCTAAATTATTACTGTTTTTTGAAGCAAAAATAACTTTTCCTAACATTATAAGTTGACCTCAGGGAATAAATTAATGTGACATAAAAATGTACAATATACAGTAAATCCTTTAAAATGGAATGCAATGCTTTCCAGATGATTCTTTGACAGACCTCTTGGCATCATACATGGCAAATGTTTCTTACTCTGGGCTGGATTCTGGTGTTAAACTGGACATGTCCTCTGAGGTTGGCACTATTGGGAAGGGAAGAGTAAGAATGAAACACAACCTGAATACAACCTGACATTGAATTAAATCTCATTATTTTACAGTTTTATATTTCTGGGGTTTTCAAACTGAGATCCAGGCACCCCCAGAGGGCCGCAAGCAGTGTTATTTTATTATCACTGATATACTATTTTAGTTTTTGTTAATATTTTGAATTACATTTTATTATTATATTTTCTTTTTTCAGTTTAATTTTAGTTAAAGTTTCAGTATTTTTTTTATTTGTGTTCTTGTCATTTTTATTAGTATTAGTATTGTTAATTTTATTTATAAGTTTTAGTTATTTCAGAACTTCAACTTAAACTAAAAAAAATAAATATTTCCTTGGCAACTAGCTGATATAAAATAAATTAATGTTTTTTTGTGCAGTCAGATCGATTATTCACGATTAATCAATTAAATCGCATATAAAATAAAGGTTTGTATATATATATATATATATATATATATATATATATATATATATATATATATATATATATATATATATATATATACACACATACCGATCAGGCATAACATTATTACCACCTTCCTAATATTGTGTTGGTCCCCCTTTTGCTGCCAAAACAGCCCTGACCCCTCGAAGCATGGACTCCTCTAGACCCCTGAAGGTGTGCTGTGGTATCTGCGCCAAGATGTTAGCAGCAGATCCTTTAAGTCCTGTAAGTTGAGGTGGAGCCTCCATGGATCGGACTTGTTTGTTCAGCACATCCTACAGATGCTCGATTGGATTGACATCTGGGGAATTTGGAGGCCAAGTCAACATCTCAAACTCATTGTTGTGCTCCTCAAACTATTCCTGAACCATTTCTGCTTTGTGTCAGAAGCATTATCCTGCTGAAAGAGGCCACAGACACCAGGGAATACTGTTTCCATGAAAGGCTGTACATGATCTTAGGTAGGTGGTACGTGTCAAAGTAACATTCACATGGATGGCAGGACTCAAGGTTTCCCAGCAGAACATTGCCCAAAGAATCACACCGCCTCCACCGGCTTGCCCGCACCCGTCCATCCACGTGATGTAAAAGAAAACGTGATTCGTCAGACCAGGCCACCTTCTTCCATTGCTCCGTGGTCCAGTTCTGATGCTCACGTGCCCACTGTTGGCTCTTTCGGTGGTGGTTAGCACGGGCACCCTGACTGGTCTATGCAGCTCCATACGCAACAAACTGTGATGCACTGTGTATTCTGACACCTTTCTATCAGAACCAGCAATAACTTCTTGAGCAATTTGGCCGCCCATGACCCTGTCGCCGGTTCACCACTGTCCTTCCTTGGACCACTTTGATAGATACTGACCACTGCAGACCGGGAACACCCCAAAAGAGATGCAGTTTTGGAGATGCCTTGATCCAGTCATCTAGCCATCACAATTTGGTCCTTGTCAAACTCACTCAAATCTTTACGCTTGCCCATTTTTCCTGCTTCTAACACATCAACTTTAAGGACAAAATGTTCACTTGGTGTCTAATATATCCACCCACTGACAGGTGCCGTGATGAAGATGTAATCAGTGTCAGTGGTCATAATGTTATGCTTAATCGGTGTGTGTATATATATATATATATATATATATATATATATATATATATATATATATGAAAACACATATATATTATATATATATAAACTTTTTCCATCCATATATCCAACGCAACTACCACTTTCAAGCCCCAGAAAGGTAGGAAAGACATCATTAAAATAATCCATGTGGTTTAACCTCAGTTTCATGAAGGGATGCGAGTGCTTTGTTTGTGAAAAAAGCATAATTTACCACATTATTTACAAAATAATAATATCCAAAGGGTATTCACGCAACAGTGTCAGCTCTCACGTGAACACAAAAGTCACATGGAGTACTTTAATGATGTCTTTCCTACCTTTCTGGACCTTAAAAGTGGTAGTTCCATTGGATCTCTAAGGAGGGACTGAAAGATCTCAGATTTCATTAAAAACATCTGCATTTGTGTTCCACAGATAAACGAAGGTCTTACGGACGTGGAACGACACGAGTAATTAATGACAGAATTTTTGGGTGAACTAACCTTTTAAGTGTATACATCTAGAAGTACTCTAATAATAGGTAGAAAAAAGATACAGTGTCAACATAATAGAAGGTAAATATAATTCAGATAGTATTTATATTTATCACCAGAAATGGATCTTTAGGGGTCCATGGCACCAAACCATTTGAAAACCCCAACTCTACTTGATTAAATACTAAAAAAGAAACAATAGCAGCACCCACCCTGCAGCTTGCGGCGGTGGAACCGCGGCGACCCCAACAGGTTGTTCTTCAATGAGTTGAGGCGTGTCCTCCAGTGGGCGGAGCTACTGGCCGCCATGCCACCGCCTCCCCCTGGACTAGAGGGTGGGGTCAAGGAGAGTGAGCCCACGCCCACATTTCCTCCCTCGGCTCGGGAGGAAGAAGAGGAAGAGGAGGAGGAGGGTGGGGTAGCGGTGGGGGGGTGGGGGTGATGCACAGGGGTACCCAGGGGGGTTGGCAGGGGAGAGCCCTGAGGGGTGACCTGAGACATGGGATACAAGCTTTTAGTCACCGACTTTAGCACTGCAGATGGAGAAGGAAAGAAGAGGAAACGGGGAATGGGTGACAAGAGGGGAGAAGGGGAGGGAGAGCGGGAAGTGGAGGCGGGCAGGGGGAGGGACTTCATGGACTGGAGTTGGGGGCGTTCAGGTGCATTTTTAGATGGAAGCGTCTGCGTTTTGGGTTCATGCGATCGATTGGGACGAGCGGCGGTGCTGCCGCTTCCCGCTTTGGTGGCGGCAACTACCTCTGGCTCGCTGAAGGTAAAGACAGGGCTCTGATGGGATGAGTAGTAGAAGAAGCGGGGTGGAGGAGTGAAGGTCGTGGCAGATGGAGAGAGAAATAGAGTGAAAATGAGCAATGGCAGGTGATACGGTTTAGTGCACAGTGATGGTGTATGGGGACGTGTGTGTGTGTGTGTGTGTGTGTCTAAGGCTGACTGATGTGCATGTTCAGATTAACTCGGTCCAGAAAATGTGAATCATAAAATGGCTAAATATTCAGCTTGTGTCATAAAGATATAAGAAACCCTTTTGGAAAAATCAAACTCAATGCATAGTTCATCCAAACATGTAAAAACTGAATGTGTAAATTTAAACTTTAAAATAAGGTCCTATTAGCTGATTAATGCATCAACTAACTATGAGCAATACATTTGTTACAGTATTTATTAATCTTTGTTAACATTAGTTAAAAAAAATACAACTGTTCATTGTTAATGTTAGCTCGGGTCCATTAAATAATATTAACAGATACAACTTTGGATTGTAATGCATTAGTAAATGTTTAAATTAACATTAACTAAGATTAATATGCTTTAGATGTTTTATGTTAACTAATGAACCCTCAGGCTTTTATTTTGGCGGAAAACTTTCAATAAGCCTTTTACATTTGTGTGACAACAGATTTACAAAAGCCTCACATTACAAATCTAGTGAAATGCTGCAATTATCTATCCACAAAAATGTTGGAGATTATGCGATTGTGAAAAAGCATGACTGTCACGTTGCATTCCTAAATGCATGTTAAACATGCAGAGATGGAGTTTGCTGCATCTATTGTGAATCGAGTACCTCTGAGATGCTAAAAAACACTGTATTTTAGCTGCTTGCATGTAAGAATATAGTGCTGTGCTTTGATCTCAAACTAACTTTACACTTTTTAAATTAAAATACACACTGCAGTGTGTCACCTCACTGTCGGAGAGAAGAGAGAGTAGCTATGTTTACATGGACACCTTTTTTTTTAAAATTGGAATGAATTCATTTTGATTGATGAATCTGAACGTAGTATTTACATAAACTCTAAATAAAGTCATTGGTTTGATGTCACAAGCTTAAAAGGGTCATATAATGCCACTTTTACAAGATGTAAAATATGTCTCTGATGTCCCCAGAGTGTGTAAGTGAAGTTTTAGCTTAAAATACCCCACAGATCATTTTTTATAGCATGTTAAATTTGTCACTTTTTGAGGGTGAGCAAAAAATGTGCCTCTTTAAATGCAAATGAGCCGCTGCTCTCAAGAAGAGGGTGGAGTTTCGAGAGCTTGTGTTAGCAGCGCCGATTACCTCACGCAGACTCACTTAAAATGTCAGAAACTGTTCAGTTGGACAATGATGGAGAGACTCAAGAAGAAATGACAACATGTAGAATGCAACGGGATGTTTCTGAACTACGGAGCCCCAGACATGACATGCAGGAAAAAAATAGTATGCTAAATCTTGCGCACAATTTATTAATTCGTCCCCTCGATTTACTAAAACGTGCGTACGATTTACTGTTTTGTTCCCTCGATTTATAAATCACGCGCAGGATTTATAAATCGAAGGAAGGAAATAGTAAATTGTGCGCTTGTCTTAGTAAATCGTGCCCATGATTTAGTAAATCGAGGGAATGAATTAGTAAGTTGTGCGCACAATTTAATTTATTTTCTTGCATGTCATGTGTGGGGCTCCGTACTGAACTTTTAGTTGATTAATTTATGTAGCTGATGTGGGATATCTTAAAGTCATTGATTGGCATATTCTCTCATGATAATGTATAAATCGCTCGTGTGGGAACTGTTGTAAGATCCTACAGAGCCAGAGAATATATGCTGCATTAAGATACAACAGGTTTAGTTTAGTTTAATTACGCTTATAACTTCTGTTGCTTTTAAGACATGCTATTGCATTCGTGGTACTGTATTGCAATAACATGGCCTCACCCCTTTGTTGCGTGTTCTCGAGGGCAGGGTTTATGTAAATTTTAGGGTTAGTGATGTCACCAACCCAGGAAGAAGCTCGTTGTAGTCCCTACCAGCTGTTTGTTGTAGTCCTTGTAGAGTTCTTTAAAAGAAAATATCTATCTTTGCTTTGAACTTTGAGCGTCGTAACTTTACAGATGTTGTTAATGGTCAAACAGCAACATTACACACTAACTAAAGTTAAAAAAATGAAATCATAATCAACCACCCCTTTAAAATCAGAACTGATTTTTTGACATAAGCACACTGCACAAATATACAGAGTTCCCACTGTTTTCACAAACAATTCTCCTGCATTGCTTCTTTTCTATGTTTTAAAGAGCAGACTTAATATTTATCTATTTTGGGTACTAATTAGGAGACGACGAGCACATGAAGCTTTGTGACATACTGCTTATATTTATCAAGCTGTAAAAACACTCCTTCCCGCGGCTAAAACAAGCCGTCATGGATGAGTCTGAAACAAGGTCTAGTGGGACGTTGTCCAGCTCCAATTCACAGATGATGAATGGAATGAAATTTTAGAATGACACGAAAGTCATTTATGACACTTTATTCAACAACAACAACAGCTTGTTCCTCACGTCATATGTCAATTACGCCATTTATACGTCATTGCACATGCACAGTACTATCTAGTTTTGGTTTTCAATTAAAAGTATTTACATGTCCTCTCGATCGGATTAAAAAAGGTTTAAACCGCCCCTTACAATCTGAATGAAATTTTAATCGGATTTGGCCAATTCATTCCGATTGACATGTGACTTTTTTATTCCGACTGTGCTACTAGTCCGATTACAATCTGATTATTAGTGTCCATGTAAACGCAGATAGTGTCTACAGAAAATTAGTATTGAAAATGTTGCAAAAATTTAAGCATCAATATATATTGTCAATATTTTTGTCAACACTGCTGCTGAGTAAATCCTTTTGTTTTCATACTGGTTTTAAACGATAAAAAGGTGAGTAAATTATGATAGAATTGTCATTTTTGGTGAACTATCCCTTTAATAGAAAAAGGTTAGCAAGCAGACACTTACCCTGGGACTACTCAGAGGACTAGAAGAAAGGCCAGTTGATGCTCCACTAACAGATCGAGATCTATGGTTAAGAGTCAGTAGAGCTAAATCAATATTTAAAAAGTTCCATATACGCATTTAAAAGTATATATGACTGTATGTGTACCTTTGGCTGTGCGAGGAGGTGTCCAACGCTCTGCGCGGGGGTGTGGGAGAGCCCTGCTCCGTCACACTCAGCACCTCCAGACTCTTCCTTTCTGGCCGGCAGCGGCCGTGACGGGTTAACATGGGTGAGTCTACACGCTTCCGTGGAGGGTCTGTATAGAAAGACAAAACGTTTGCAGTTTGCCTGTAGCTCAAACAGCAGAGTATGGCGCTAGCAACGCCAAGGCCGTGGGTTCGATTACCAGGAAAACTGATAAAATGTATACCATGAATGCAATGCACTGTAATTTTCGGAAAAGTCGCACCGGATCCAATTGCATTGTTGAAAGCAAAAAAAACAAAACATAAGTCACATTTTATCATTACATTCAGAATAATGTAAAATACTTGTAAACAAAACAAAATGTTTACAAACATTATAAACACTATAAACATTTTTCATTCCCCTCACTAAATAAAATAAACATAAACTGAGCTGTTTAACTTTTTATGTTTGGCTGACTACATTGTATTTTGATGATAAAAAGGCTGCAATGTAAAATTAGCAATGCTAAAACCAATAAGTTGTGTGCACTTTGCGTTCTTGACATTAATTACATTATTTAAAGTGTTTTGAGTTTAGAGTTGCTTAGATATTCAAATCAACAGTGGAGTTTAAAAAATATGACCGATGGGCGGACAACAAGGTTCAGGCTTTATTAAGCATATATGCGGAGGACAAAATCCAGCAGGAACTGTAAAGTCAGGCGCAGTCCTATGTCACCAGACTTATCTTCATGGTACTTTAGACCGCGATGGAAATGCAGACGGCAACAGGTCTGTGGGGAAAAAGTTCCTGGGACAAATTGTTCCAGGTAATTTCAGTGGAAACGTGGCTCTGGTTTGACATGAATACCTGTAACTTAAAATTCTGCTAATTTGTAGATCATAGAGACAGTGACTGACAGATGCTGACCGTTAGTTAAACTGTCAAAAATATAGGAATCTATAAACCATACCTACTTTATTTAACCCTTCATTTAACTGTGTTAATGAACAATCCAGGGGAAAAGACACAAACCGACGTCATTTCTGGGAGGAAGATCCTCATCCTCATAGCTGGGATAGCGCTCTTTACGGTCTAACAGGAGATAATAGATCATCTTCTCTTGGTTATCTCTAAGGAAAGGAGCAAGATAAATAATAAAAATGTTAACAATCAGTAGTTTTCTGAAGAAAATGTGCATGGTGCTTGCACTCACTCTTCACACTGCAAGTCTTGGGCCAGTTTAACCCGGTCCCTGAAACACCCCAGAGAATACATGCTGTCCAGCACATCCGGGTCCAGCTCTGTCAGAGACATGATGCGGCCCATACACACACGCCTCGGGGGCGGCTGCTCCGGACACGGCTCATTGCGTCCAGCTCTTGATCACACACAAACAAACACACATACGAATGTGAGCTGCTTGCACAAATCATCTGCGATTTTGCCAGTTGTGAAAGAGACAAGATGAAATCATTTCAATAGAAATAGAGATCTATTAAAAAAAATACAGCCATAAACAAATACATAATATGCTTTCACTACATCTTGACTACAGCGAAAGTGAGAATATAAATAATCAATAATATAAATAATCAATACTTACTGATACCAGGCATGTTTCTGAATGGCCTCTAGCTGCAGGGGAAGGACAACAGATGGTGTAATTAGTAAAATATGTTGACAGGCAGATGGTGCTATAACTCGAGTAGTGTTGTAGTGAAGATCACCTAAACAGAGTCAAGTCCAAGACCAGTGTGTGTTGAGACCATGACAAGACCAAGACTTTAAGGGGTTGAGAGAAAGACAAGACCAAGACAAGTGTGTTAAGACCAAGACTAGACCAAGACATGAGGGGTTTAGACCAAGACTTTGAGGGGTTGAGATAAAGACACAACCAAGACTTTGAGGGATTGAGACAAAGAAAAGACCAACACATTGAGGGATTGAGACAAAGACAAGACCAAGACCAGTTTGTGTTGAGACCAAGACTTTGAGGGGTTGAGACCAAGACAAGGCAAAGACCAGTGTGTGTTGAGACCAAGACAAAACCAAGACTTTAAGGGGTTGAGACAAAGACAAGACCAAGACTTTGAGAGGTTGAGAACAAGACAAAACCAATACTTTGAAGGGTTGAGACAAAGACAAGACCAAGACTTTGAGAGGCTGAGACCAAGACAAGATCAAGACCAGTGTGTGTTGAGACCAAGACAAGACCAAGACCTTGAGGGGTTGACACCAAGACAAGACCAAGACATTGAGGTGTTGAGACCAAGACAAGACCAAGACTTTGAGGGGCTAAGACAAAGACAAGACCAAGACTTTGATGGGTTGAGACTAAGACAAGGCCAAGACCAGTGTGTGTTGAGACCAAGACAACACCAAGACTTTAAGGGGTTGAGACCAAGACAAGACCAAGACTTTGAGAGGTTGAGACCAAGACAAGATCAAGACCAGTGTGTGTTGAGAACAAGACAAGACCAAGACTTTGAGGGGTTGACACCAAGACAAGACCAAGACATTGAGGTGTTGAGACCAAGACAAGACCAAGACTTTGAGGGGCTAAGACAAAGACAAGTCCAAGACATTGAGGGTTTGAGACCAAGACAAGCCCAATACCAGTATGTGTTGAGACCAAGACAAGACCAAGACTTTGAGGAGTTGAGACCAAAACAAGACAAAGACCAGTGTGTATTGAGACAGAGAGAAGACCAAGACTTTGATGGGTTGAGACCAAGACAAGGCCAAGACCAGTGTGTTGAGACCAAGACAAAACCAAGACTTTAAGGGGTTGAGACCAAGACAAGACCAAGACTTTGAGGGGTTGACACCAGGACAAGACCAAGACTTTAAAAGGTAGAGACCAAGATAAGACCAAGACCAGTGTGTATTGAGACCAAGACAAGACTAAGAATTTAATGAATCAATTTAGAAATAAATTATTGATAGCATTTGTAAGTTATTGAAAGCAGGAAGTTTAACATCCAATCACATTAATGATGTTAACAAATAAATCAGATTTAGTGATATCCTCTCATTTGTAGGCCTAGTCTTAACCGGTCTTGAGATACATTTGTGAGTCTCCTTAGTCTGAGATGGTGACACGACCAAGCCCTTCAAAAATGGTTTTGAGTCCAAGACCGGTATTGAGTACTACAACACTACATTGAAGTAAATGTACAAGTGTAACAACAAGTATGCTTATTCAGAGTACACAGTACACCCTCACCGTGAGTCTTTTTTCAGGGTTGACCTCGATCATGCCCCGCAGCAGAGCCTGGCAGTCGGGTGGGATGAAATGGGGCATGTGGAACACTCCACTCTTCACCTTCTCCAGCAGCTGCCGCAGGTTATCATGGTCGAAGGGCAGTGCGCCCTGTGGACAGCAGACAGGAAGACCCACATACATAGAGACAGATGGTAGTGACATGCAAGGAGCGTTTCAGTTATTTGCTTAACAGCCTTTGAGCTAAAGATGAGTAATAGGTGATAAGTGAGAAAAAGTAAAATGCTCTCCGAGAAGCTCTCCTTAAAGCCGAAACAATTTCCTCACCACTAACAGAGCGAAGAGAATGACTCCACAGCTCCATACATCAGCCCGTCGACCGTCATATTTCTCACCCTACAGTAGAAGCCAAAGATAGCAGTGAGGTCAAAGGTACACCTTCAAAAGAATGATGCATTAAAACATCTGTTACTTTTTGGATATATGGACCTACCCTGATAACCTCTGGACATGCATAATGAGGAGATCTGCAAATAGTTTGGGAAAACAGAGTATGGAAGGGTGTGAGAAGGTATAGATTGTTTAAAATGTTTTCATTTACAAAAACACCACCAACAACAACAAACTCTGCGGCATTTATTTAAATGGAATTAAAATTAATAATTGAGCAATAAGGAATAGGAAGTTGTGCCGAATGGTGGCTTGACAAAATGCTGCCTCTTCTTCCGAGATCAAATTTCTAAAATGAATGCAGCCTAGAGCCAGGGCTCATCTGTTTTCGTGCAGAATTAGGCTACTTTCAAACTGTTGTAAAGGTTTGATCTATTGCATAAATTGTATTTGACTAAATTGCTTGTATTGGATTATATTATATTCAACCAATGTTAAAACTGTGCTAGATGTTGTTTTGTTAAGGAGGGCCACTGGTAGGGAGACTTTTTGAGTTGTGTTTATGATAGCTAAGACATCAATTTGCATAACAGTGACTGTAAAACATGTATTTTAGGTATGGAATGGCATATTTCGAGTTTTAATATTTAGGTTATGGTCATTGGGCTACTTTTGGGCTACTTCGATTGGCCATTCAGCTAGTTTTATTACATTGATCTGGCAACCCTGCATAAAAATTAGTTTCAAGCTATGACCGCCAAATTCTGCACAGACTTTCAGGCTGTTCTGACTCAGTGTGCTAAAACATGCCAGCAATGTGTTAAGTCATGTTAGAAACATGACGGAAATGTGTTAAATCATGCTAGAAACATGCTAAAACATTCTAGCGACATTTTAAAACATGTTAACAATATGTTAAAACATGTTAGCAAAATGCTAAATCATGCTAGCAACATGCTACAAAAATGCTAGCAACATGTTATGTTAAAATTATTTTAACAGATTCTAAAAAACAGCTAAAACATACTAGAAACATGTTGAACATGTCAGCAGCATGCTAAATTACAAATGACTAAAACCTAAAACAGTCCAATAATGCGCTAAAACATATTAACAATAACTAGTAGCATGTCAAAGCATGCTAACATCTTGCATATGCTAAATCATGCTATCAGTGCCTAGCTAGCTAACTAGCTGTTTTTCTTACAGAATCTATAATCATAAAACTTATGAAAAAACTTTTAAACAAAGCTTTATCAAGCCAACTTCAAAGTTTTATTGAGGAAATCTACTTCTCTAGTTCCTAGGTTATATAAAATTAATTCATGGCCTATTATTGAATAAAATCATTTATCAAGTTCTATCCTTCTGCAAAAAGTGCAACTTAGCTAAGCGAACAAGTGTTTTTTACAGTAGCCCTAATCAATAATACTTTTAAAGGTGCATTCAGTAGTTCTTTGGCTATCGTTAGATTGTTCTTTGTGTACCTTAAGTACCACTACCACATTGTGTTCGACGCTGTACTGCCATCTATCAGCATGGATCAATTACACTAATATAAAAGTGAGTTTTACAGTGGTTTGAATGCACCTTTTTTTACACTGAAGATGTATAAATGTCATTGCATTAGATAACAAAACATTATACCAAGTAGCATTTGCATTTTGTGTTATCTTTAAGAATCTAACCCATTTTTGTGAAATATTATCTTGAAAAGTGTGCTTGTGGTCTTTTTATTATTATTTTTTTTTATATATATATTTTGTCATCTAATGCATTGACATTTTTAAGTGTGGCTTTAGTGTTCAAATTCTGTATATTGTGTAGGAACATATCTGGAAAACTTTATTGACCAAACATCATCCAGTAATAGAGTTATCCATTTCATAAACCATATATCATTACAATGTGCAATATGCAAGCAAACAGCATTATAAACCACAAGCAGATACAAAATACTCACCCACAGCTTGTCTCCAGCAGACTGTCTCCCACCTGTAGTGAGGCCATGCCAAAGTCTGCAATCCTGATATTGTTCTTCTCATCCAGCAGAAGGTTTTCTGGTTTCAGGTCTCTATGACTACAAGAGCACAGAGGACAACTGGCTCTGAACCCGTCACTCACCAACAACCCTCCACAGAAAGCATACTTTATCAAAACATTAAAGGGATAGTTCACCCAAAAATGAAAATTTGATGTTTATCTGCTTACCCCCAGTGCATCCAAGATGTAGGTGACTTTTTTTCTTCAGTCGAACGCAAATTATGATTTTTAACTGCAACCGCTGCCGTCTGTCAGTCAAATAATAGCAGTAGATGGGAACTTCAACTATAACAGTAAATAAAACTTGCTTAGACAAATCAAAATTAAAACCTGCGGCTCGTGACGACACATTAATGTCCTAAGACACGAAACGATCGGTTTGTGTGAGAAACCGAACATCATTTATATAATTTTTCCCTCTAATACACCACTATGTCCAACTTCGTTCAGCTTCCTGTTAGTGAGGTCAAAAAACGCGTTCTGTTGACGGAAGTGATGTCTCGCCCATATACTTCAATGAGCGCGAGACATCACTTCCGTTGTCAGAGCGCGATCAGACCTCACTAGCCGGAAGCTAGAGTTGGACATAGTGGTGTATTAGAGGTAAAAAATGATATAAATACTGTTCGGTTTCTCGCACAAACCGATCGTTTCGTGTCTTAGGACATCAATGTGTCGTCACGAGCCGCAGGGTTTAATTTGGACTTGTCTATGCAAGTTTTTTCGACTCTTATTGTTCAAGTTCCCAATCACTGCTATTATTTGACTGACAGATGGCAGCGGTTGCAGTTAAAAATCATAATTTGCGTTCGACTGAAGAAAAAAGTCATCTACATCTTGGATGCCCTGGGGGTAAGCAGATAAACATCAAATTTTCATTTTTGGGTGAACTATCCCTTTAATACTTCACTCGTTCATTATAGTGGCATACACCTATATCTGCTCAATTTCAAGACTAGAGCTACAACCACCACATATAAAAATAACTGTTAAATAACTAAAATTCCTCACTTAATGCTCATGTGGAAAACAAATTTTATTTTTATATTTTTCTCTTTACTTTAAAGTGCCCCTATTATGATCCAGCGTTAGTATCAGTTCTGGCAGGTCAAGCTTGCATCAGCTGACTCCTTCGGAGATTCGAGTCTCTCTCTAAACACCTTCTTTGATCAACTCTGCTCTGATTGGTTAGATGGCCCAGTCTGTTGTGATTGGTCTACTGCTTACAGTGTGTTTCGCAAACTAAAAGTCTATTACCATATATGAATTTCAGCTCCGGATCTTCTTCAGCACTTGATGTGATACGAACAGTAACAATGGTGTCGTTTATTTCCGTATCAATTCCAGTGTGAGTCCTCATCCTTTTGAAGTACACTCAAAGTGGATTTGCAGCGCTGAAAACAGCGTCTTCTCAACAAGTTGACAACACAAACCAAACTCTTCCACTCTCAGCTACAACTACAGTGTTTGAGGGCAGGTCAAAGTAGACCAGCCAATGAAGATCACAGGCTGGAATTATATGAATTTTTTACATTGTTACAGTGGTTTGTATTGCTGATGAACTGTTTCAGCCGTTCAGAATTGATTCTTTGTTTTAGGAGACAATAACTTTTTTTGTCTTGCACTTTGATCTTTAAAACTTTGCAGACCTTTTAAATTCACAAACAGCTATATTACACACCGCATGAAAGGTAATAGTCGAAAAAGAGAAATAGGGCACTTTAATTTTAGTTTTATTAATTTTTATTTAGTTTGTTGTAGACAATAACCCTGATATGGTTATCAAAATATATATTTATTTTTATTACATATTGAAGGAGCAGCATAATCTATGACAAAGTAAATAAAAAAGAAGGTTTTGGTTCAAAACAGCTTGGGGCACAAGTCCATATGCAAATACTTTTTGTGATCATATTCAAATACAATTGAAAACCTATTCAAAATAACCACCAGCAAATGGTGTATTTTCCTGTATTACTTTTAGTACAGTATGATCTTGGAGCTACAGTGTGAGCAAATCTCATTTGTGATGCAGCCAATGTGGGAACAGTTTGAACATACCTTCAACAAAGCTGAAAAATATGTTCATTATTTTCATGAACTAAATCAGCTAACAAAATATTAGCAGAAAAAAAAAAGAATGGCCTTTTATGCCAGGGCCTGTTGTATGTTCTTGTTCTTATTTACATTATTTTATTTAAAATTTTGTATATGTGAGTATGCACATTTATGCCTTACCATATGGAGTGACTATGACAGAAGTCCAAAGCAGATATGATCTGTCTGAAGAACTTTCGTGCCTCTTTAGGCGTCAGTCTGCCCTTCTTCACCAAATAGTCAAACAGCTCTCCACCAGAAACATGCTCCAATACCAAATACCTGCATGAATGTGCAGTGAAAGAGTGGAATAAATGTTTTAAGAATGGACAAATGACAAGAATAAGTGAAGAGTGAAGCCTATAAGAATTCATGTGGAAGGGTTCTAACTCACAGGTATTTGTTATTCTCATAAACATCATGGAGTTTCAACACGTGTGGATGTTCAATCAGCTTTAAAATAGCAATTTCTCTCTCCACCTGGTTGAATGAAAAAAGATTATATTTGCCACTCTTTCTTTATAATATAGCAAATTGCAAAGCACTATAAGTAGTTTTTCATTAGCAAGAACATACAAAAAGTAGTATGGTGTTCCCATGTTTTGATACATGTACCATAGTAATATCATGTTATTTGGCCTTGGCATGACATGTAAATACCATAGTACCTGAATATGGCAGAGTAATTATAATTAACTTAAACTAAAACCATAAACGTTACTTGAAATAAAATAATCATTAACTGAAATAAAATAAATAAAAAAAAAACCTTTCATTTATTTTTTTCATCACATTTCAAATTTTCATTAAGCTTAACTTGATGTACTAAAATAAGTAAAACTGAAATAAAAAATATAGACATTTAAAAAAAGCTAATAAAATAGAAAACTAAATTACTAAAACTTTAACTAAACTAAAAATGAAAAACTATTTCAAATGATTAATAAAAACTATAATAGTATCTCAATTATACAAAAATAACACTGGAATTTGGTAACCATGCAGTATCTGATACCATCACTGTACCATGGTAACACATAATACTTTGAAAGGATTAGTTCTCTTCAGAATTAAAATTTCCTGATCATTTACTTCACATGCAAGATGTTTATGTCTGAATTAAGGTTTTTGAGGAAAACACTCCAGGATTTTTTTTCCATATAGTGGACTTCAACAGATTGAAGGTCCAAATTGCAGTTTCAAAGGGCTCTACACGATCCCAGACGAGGAATAAGGGTCTTATCTAGCGAAATAATCAGTCATTTTCTTAAAAAAAATAGAAAAATATATACTTTTTAACAGCTAATGCTCATCTTGCACTGCTCTGAGATGTGCCATGCATTACGTAATCACGTTGGAAAGGTAATGCGTGATGTAGGCGGAAGTACAGAAGTACACTGTCTACAAAGCAAAAATGCGCAAAGTCAAACACCCTTTACAAAAAAAAAAGGTAAAACAACGATGTTGGATGATTTTGAAGTTGGGGGAGAAAATGAGATGGTGTTTTTCGCCCTACCGCGGTACTTCCGCCTTTCCAACATGATTACGTAATGCAGAGCTAGTGCAAAACGAGCATTTGTGGTTAAAAAAGTATATATTTTTTAGAAAATGACCAATTGTTTCGCTAGATAGGTCCCTTATTCCTCGGCTGGGATCGTGTAGATCCTTTGAAGCTGCACTGAAACTGACATTTGGACCTCCAACCCGTTGGTAACTACTGAAGTTCACTATATGGAGAAAAATCCTGAAATGTTTTCCTCATTTCTTTTCGACTGTAGAAAGAAAGATATAAACATCTTGGGGGTGAGTAAATTATCAGGAAATTTGAATTCTGAAGTGAACTAATCCTTTAACAGAATATTATCATTTCATTTGAATATGAATTTCATTATTATTAGCGACTCTGTGACACTTTACGGCATGTTACACGTGTGACACAAAACTACAGCAATAAAAAGTACGTTATTATTGTTTCCTCACCTTCATCAACACAGATTCTGAGAGTTTTTCTCTGTTGACTATTTTGATGGCTACTTTTTGACCAGTGATGCAATGAATCCCAAGCTTCACCAGACCTATTTACATTCACAAGACAATTCATTCATCTGATTTGAAAACAGACAATTTAACATACATAAACGACGTCTCCTTACCTGTCTGGCCCTTCCCGAGAGTCTTTTCTAGTCGATACGGCCCCACATACTGAGCTGCCAGGGTCACTGACAGTTCCTTAGACATAGTGGCGGCCTGGCTCCTGTTAAACTTGCTACTGCATGCAATTTTATCACAGCCTACTGTTTCTAAGCTGGGTTTTTCTACAATAGTCTTGCAGGGGTCTGCAACAACCCGGAAATATATCCATGCTGAGCTTGGGTCTCCCTAAAATCTGGCTCGGCAACAGTCACACGGGCCTGTTAATTATTCTGAAATCTCTCTGACTTGTATTGTGAGTCATGTAGACGAGTGGAAAGATACAGATGGCAATGCAAAGATACAGTTAGGTCCATAGAAGCAGGCTAAATCAAAGTCACCCTTCTCAGACTTTTAATTCACAGCGCATGCCATTACAGAGAGCCAGGTGCAGTATTGATAAGATCCTGTTAGTAGCTCCTTATGACCAGTGCTTCTAGATGTATCTATCACCTCATAACAAACACCATTTAGAAACTCCTCTTTACTAGTGTATGTAAAACATATAAGTGGACACAAGCCTTCAGTACACTTGTGCTAGGCCCAAATCACAGGTACAGCAACCATAATCTTACCATGTACTGTTAAACAAACAGGTAAATCTAATCCCGTTTCATATGTAGTAACACTGCCCAAAACTCAAGTCCGATCGTGTATGTCACAGTAAGGAGATCCAGGTTTGGCTGCTTCCTCTCGCATCACTGTAGCGGATCTAGCAGATCTGTTTCATCTCTGCTGCTGATGTTGAGCTCCATCCTGCCGCACGGACCGCAGCATCCTCATCCTTCTCTTCTCCGCCGTGTCCTCTCCCGCCGGTCCCGCGCACGCTCGCATCCGCTGTGCACTTTTGGGGATGGGATTTGATGTTTTTGATGCTGATTTATACGTTGCGCACTGATCGCTGATATCTTGTCCGTCTTGACGGTTTATTTGCGTTGAAAAGCGTTATTTTCTCCGATCTGGTTCCTCGCATCAGCATCCGGGTCCCACACCCTCCTCCTCCTCATCATCATCAACCCTCCCTCCTAACACACTCCCCCACTGCACCTCTCGCTACAGATCTGTCCCTTACCACGGCGGTACAGTCATGGTTCAGTGGTAATACACTCTTAAAGTAAAAGGTTCTTGGGATTTTTTTTTGGAAATATTCTTTTTTAAAAATGGTTCTTTTAAGAACTGTACAGATTCAATGCGAAAATCCCATTATGGAACCTTTATTTTTAAGAGTGTATATTGATACTTTATATGCTGGCGCGTTAATGCCTGCTCTTTTTTTAACTAACGTTACCTTTTTTTTTTTTTAGCAGACGCTTTTATCCAAAGCGACTTACATGAGAGCAATAGAAGCAATCAAATCAACAAAAGGGCAAAATTATGTAAGTGCTGTGACAAGTCCCAGTTTGTAGTACAGTTGTTGTTGTTGTTTTTTAATACATAGAACTCCAAAGTGGTATCATATCTCAGCTAACAGGGAATGTTCTCGGGACTTTGGCTAACGTTCTATCAAGGTTCTCTCAATGTTATAAAAAAAAAATTCTTTAAGTGACGTTAATAGCATGTTAGTTCACAGTAATCTGTTCTTTAAAAATGTTCCCAAAACGTTAGCATAAAAACGTTTATTCGTCGTTTTTTTGAAGTACTTTTAAAGTAATGTTCCCATAATGTTTGCAAAATGATAATGAAATTTGAACAAAATAAAGAACAAAATGAAAATAGAAAATCCCTTAATATTAGATCCATAAAGGTACTAAAAATACATCTAAATCAGTTCATGTGAGTACAGTGGTTCAATATTAATATTATAAAGCGACGAGAATATTTTTGGAGCGCCAAAAAAAACAAAATAACGCTTATTTAGTAATGGCCCATTTCAAAATACTGCTTCAGGAAGATTCAGAGCATAATGAATCAGTGTATCGAATCATGATTTGTGTGTCAAACTGCCAAACAGCTGAAATCACGTGACTTTGGCGCTCCGAACAGTTGATTCAACAAGCTGATTCATTATGCTCTGAATCTTCCTGAAGCAGTGTTTTGAAATCGGCCATTACAAAATAAGTCGTTATTTTGATTTTTTTGGCGCACCAAAAATATTCTCATCGCTTTATAATATTAATATTGAACCACTGTACTCACATGAACCGATTTAAATATATTTTTAATACCTTTATGGATCTTGAGAGAGGAAATGTCATTGCTCCCTATGCAGGCCTCACTGAGCCATCGGATTTCAACTAAAATATCTTAATTTGTGTTCCGAAAATTAACGAAGGTCTTACGGTGTGGATTGACATGAGGGTGTGTAATAAATGACAGAATTTTCATTTTTGTGTGAACTAAGCCTTTAATGTTAAAGGCACAATATGTTGTTTTTCATCGTTAGCTTATTCAAAACAAAGGCGTAGCTTGTTGACGCCTTGATTTCGCAGAATCATGGGAGGTGTTGTCTTCATGTCTACAGCTAGCAGAAAAAAAAAATCAAGGGGCTCAGGCAGAAATCATATTAATGGATGAGCTATTACTGTAGTATAAAGCAGGGTGGGGCTGAAAGCCGTTGGAGCGGAACAAGACCGCTGGAGCGACACACGGCTCGAGAGCAGTGGGGTAAAGCAGTGCTGTTTTCTGTCAATGAATGTATTCAAACAGTTGCTCGCCTGTCTAAAAAAACACATAATATATTAAAGCGTCTTTGTTGTTTCCATGGAAATCGAGGGTAATGCAGGTATGATGTCACTGATAGGCAACGTACGGACACGGTCCATGTCCTTGTTAAAATTGTTTATTTCTTTGGATTTAAGCATTCTTGGAAAGTCAACAAAATATATAACATTGTTCTAGTGGTTATTGGATATTTTAATAAAAAAAAACGTACATATTGTGCCTTTAAAATGTAAAAAAACCCAAAAACAAACGGTAAGTTTGGAACGTTCAGATTCGGATTCATAACTTAATGGAAAACGTTCTTAGCTGCACTGTAAAAAAAAAATCCCAGTAAAATTTATGGTAAAAAAACGGCAGCTGTGGTTGCCAGAACTTTACCTTAAAAATACAGTAGCAATGTAAAAAAAAATCTGTTAAATTTACGGTAAAATAACATATTTCATTAACTGATATAATGTTAATTTACCAACCTAATGAAGTACTAATATCTGTTTTGTACCTTTATAATACACTGACAGTCACCAGACACAGTGGTGATAAGAGTCACATGATGAATCAAAGTTCATCACAAGCAGATTTTCCACAAGCTGAGGAGGACAATATTAACATATAGAAGGAGCACACAGTGTCATTCACACACACACTAAACACCATCATGGTAACATGCATGAAATTTTAAAATGTAATAAACATTAATTTAACAACATTAGATGTAACATAAAAACCCTAATGTACATAACTGATAAGAAAAAAATGAGAAAAACTAAGAAGAAACAGAGTTATTTCAACGAAAATATATCAAATGTGAAGTGTCACACAGAGAATTGTGGGAATGTCAATTTACGGTTTTTCACTGTAAATTTTTACAATGAATTGTTATTTTTCACTTCCAAAAACTGTGAATTTATCGGTATTTTACCGTAAAATTATATTACATGTACCGTTAGATCTATTACAGTTATTCACCGTATATAGTACGGAAACTTTCTGTAAACCAATTGACAGTTTTTCATCGCAGCATTTTTACAGTCTTTTACTGTTAAAATCACGGTAATTTTTTACAGTGTGGGATGCACGTCCAAAAATATGCTATAGGTCATGGATTTTTTTTTTTTTTTTTTTGTATGTTTTGAAATTGACCTTTTCATATAGGCTAAGTGTATATATTTTC
Organism: Chanodichthys erythropterus; assembly: GCF_024489055.1. Classification (NCBI taxonomy): domain Eukaryota; kingdom Metazoa; phylum Chordata; class Actinopteri; order Cypriniformes; family Xenocyprididae; genus Chanodichthys; species Chanodichthys erythropterus. The sequence continues at coordinate 26,843,682 of NC_090239.1, forward strand.
TGGTCAATATTCAAAAAAAATAAAAAATAAATAAAAAACAGGCAATATTAAAGCTTTAATATACTTCACCTGCTAAGAGTTAAACAAGGTCACACAAGCTCTGTTGAGTTCATTATTACTTTTATTAATATACATCATTGTGCTCATATTTTCTGTCACAACCATGATGTGTCAACCCAATCATACAAATTGCTTTTTTTCTGTGTGCATTTTTTTCTAATTTTACATGGGTCCTAGCCAGCAATACCATAACAACTACATGGCAACAGTATGATTAATATGTGATGAAAATATGAAAATGGTTTTGTCAACACCTTTAGAATTTCTTCAATAGATGGTGATGACAGTCAGTTGTTGTGTCTACAGGGCACACAAGATCCAAATGAGCAGCACTGCCAGTGTGCTTGGCAGGAGTTATCAAGTATGCAGACCACTGCAGTTAAAGGTAAATCAATCACTGCATACAGTTAATTATTATGATGACATTTCGTGTCAGTTAGTTAGTGATCACAGTTCTGTAGGCTATACCTCTGAATGGGTGTGTTAAATGTGTTCAAATCTCTTGGATTCAATGTGTGTGTGTAAACAATTATAGTAATTTATTCAAAATCAGATGAAATGTATTGTGCTCTTTCACAGTGTACATTTTGAAGAAAAAAAAACCTAACAAAACTGGGTTCCTCTTTCTTTCACAGTTACATGGACATGGACAACATGAGGGACACCGACTTCTCAGGATCAAAATAAACAATTCCACTGCTTTCCAGGACTTGCACCCCTTTCACTGTCCTTAAAATGGTTCAGTCCAGTACAATGTGAGGGAATGCAAGGACACTGGAGGACCCAGAAAGGAAGGACCTAAGATAAAAATAGCAGAAGAAAATCAGAATGGACAAATCAATGCATTTGTCCAGACAGAAGATAAATGTGCATACTATCATTTCACAATACTATTGTAATGAAATACTCTAGATAATCGATAAAGATAAATAACTGCAGATAAATTTCAAAGAGTATAAAAGTTAAACATAATAAATTAAAAAAAAATAAAAATACTTACATGTAAAATCATGTCCCCCTCACGAGGCCGCTGTGGCCCCCTTCACACAGGCCTCAAAGGCTTCCAGCAGCTCCTTACAGCCCTCTGCTCCTTTCCCCTGAACACTGAACATATATAGAGCGTTTAGTGCTAGCAATAATAAAATACTGCCGTGCATGCCTATGAGAATATGACTCTGTTGTGCAATGTGTCTGTGCATCGATTCTTCTTTTTTTTTTTTTGAAGGCTGAAATTATGTCAGGCTCAAAGGGGACAAATTCTTTGAAGTCAAAAGGCCTTACAAAGTTTCAGTGACTGATCTGGTCATGCACTGCTGCTTCATCACATGAAAGAGTCTTCAGAGTTCTGCTTTTTTAAAGATATGGGTAGTTGGTTTTAAAGTGAACCTACTGTGCTTTTTCGAATGTTAGCTTTCACGCAGTGTGTAATATAGCTGTTTGTGAATGTAAAAGTCTGCAAAGTGCACAATAAATAAAGTTATTGTCTCAGAATCAATTATGAGCTGCTGAAATAATCATCAATTCCAGTCTCACTTCCTGTTACAAAACCTACAATGTAACAAGTATTTAAGTATTTTGAGAGCATAGGTACACTCGATTACATCATTTGTGGTTCTTAATGGGAGTGGCTGGGGCTAACGAAATCTTTTGCTTGTTTTGACTCTAATTGGTGGAATTTTCTGTAGCATGATGGGTAATGTATTTTTTCACCACTAATTCTGCTGTTAAACACAATTATTTTATAAAATAAGTTGAAATAATGTGAGCTAACGGCTTCAACCAATACTATTGAAGTAAAAGTTTATAAGTTATCATTAAAAATAAATTTCCCTTGGGAGAAAATTAATGGAGTTTTTACTGCCAGAGCCCGACTGTTGCACTCTATTGGTCAATCTGTTTGAGTGGCAGGTTGTCCCGCCCTCAACACATCATAAGAAAAGAGAAGAGATGTCGCTGCAAGAGGGTGGTAAAGTTATTTAAGGATTAAAAATTACAAGACACTTGAATTAAAAATAATATAAATACAGTACAGTCCAAAAGTTTGGAACCACTAAGATTTTTAATGTTTTTAAAAGAAGTTTTGTCTGCTCACCAAGGCTACATTTATTCAATTAAAAATACAGTAAAAACAGTAATATTGTGAAATATTATTACAATTTAAAATAACTGTGTACTATTTAAATATATTTGACAAATTAATTTATTCCTGTGATGCAAAGCTGAATTTTCAGCATCGTTACTCCAGTCTTCAGTGTCACATGATCCTTCAAAAATCATTCTAATATGCTGATTTGCTGCTCAAGAAACATTTATGATTATTTTCAATGTTGAAAACAGTTGTGTACTTTTTTTTTTTTCAGGATTCCTTGATGAATAGAAAGTTCAAAAGAACAGCATTTATCTGAAATACAAAGCTTCTGTAGCATTATACTCTACCGTTCAAAAGTTTGGGGTCAGTAAGAATTTTTATTTTTTTGAAAAGAAATTAAAGAAATGAATACTTTTATTCATCAAGGATGCATTAAATCAATCAAAAGTGGCAGTACAGACATTTATAATGTTACAAAAGATTAGATTTCAGATAAACACTGTTCTTTTGAACTTTCTATTCATCAAATAATCCTGAAAAAAAATATTGTACGCAATTATTTTGTACAATTGTACACATTAAATGTTTCTTGAGCAGCAGATCAGCATATTAGAATGATTTCTGAAGGATCATGTGACTCTGAAGACTGGAGTAATGATGCTGAAAATTCAGCTTTTTCCATCACAGGAATAAATTACTTTGTGAAATATATTCAAATAGAAAACAGTTATTTTAAATTGTAATAATATTTCACAATATTACTGTTTTTACTGTATTTTTAATTAAATAAATGTAGCCTTGGTGAGCAGACGAAACTTCTTTTAAAAACATTAAAAATCTTAGTGGTTCCAAACTTTTGGGCTGTACTGTATATGATGTGCACAGATGAACCATTTATAATAATTACAATCATTGTCCATTTTGATTAAAAACACATTTTTAGTGAAAAGTAAAATTCATATCATGATGTCAATCCAAAAGGTTAATGGACATGTTATGCATCAACCCTAGATTTATACGTGCTAAAATCCAATAAAAGAAAGATAAGAAATAATTCTCACTAGACGGGTTCTGCACGTGACGGCACCCTTTACCCTCATAAATAACGCAGACATTGCAATACAGGAGATGTAACGTGAGCTGTGAGCACACCTCCACTCCCTCGCTGTTCCATGTGTGAGTCTATTTAAAACCACATCAGATATACATTACTTAAAGTTCATGCTAAATTTGGCACCAAACGGAGGCAGCATATTGCTCTAAATGTTTTTGCACACAAATATGAGACATTTATATTTAGACATGCATGTGTTTATGCATATATCTGATGTACTGTCATGCTGCAAAGACCGTTGAAAGGTGCTGTTTGGTCTTTTTTTCCCCAGGATTTTTAAATTCATCAGAATTGTAAGAAACGTTTTGGCACTTGCTATGTGAACACACACACAAAATCATGGACAAGATTTGAAAAGGTTAAATGGTCCTGAAAAAAATAGTCACACTTGGGCCCTAAACACTCGTGGTCTTTCTAGTCTGCACCTTCTTGACGTAATGCCGCTTTGACTGTCAGGAAGAAGTCTGCTGCGGAGCTCACACTAGTGCAGTCTTGGCAAAAGTGCGCATCGAGGGTGCATATCAACCCTTCTGAAACCTAAAATTACAAATATGACATACAGTCTCATGGACTTAATGGACAAATTCATCATCAGAAGAGTACGCGAGTACTGTACGTGCACCGCTGGGTTTTTGTAACCGCACGTACTTTGTATGCGCAGGTCGCACATGCGCATTTAATTGTTTTGCAGTAATTCCTTTATCCACAAGGTGGTAACCATGTCATGAGGGCGTTGATTCACAAGGTAGTCAAAGAAAAGCAGCTTAAACAAAACAGACGGGAATGCATGCAAGCTACAGCGACGATGGAGGCCTTCATGGATAAGAGATTGTGTGAAGAGGTTAGAAAGTACCCTCATTTGTATAACTCTAGCATGAAAAAATAAAATTATATATTTCCATGTAACTCCTGGCAAGCATGTGTCGAACGGCTGTGTATGCGTACGAGTCAAATGAAGTATTCTTTGCAAGTCTGTATCCGTAAAAACAAAGTAAATGACTGCGTTGGAAACTAATGGGAAGCAAATTTCACCTAGTGGAAACGTTTAGTACTGCGCCCAAACAAAATCTTACTGAAAGCTAATTTTTTGAGATATCAACCTCAAATTTGGAACACAACTTGTTAAATTTCTCACAGTTTTAGAGTAAAACATGTTTTGGAAAATATAGATGTCATATAAAATTTTAATATAGTATTTTTATGCATTTTTCATAATAAATTTAAACTTGTATAACTTTTGTTTAGTTTTTTTTACTTTTTCAACAATAATCTGTCTTCCTTAAAAAGAGATCAAACTTAAGTCTGTGCTCCAGAGCATTAAAAGATTTACGACAGTTTAAGTTAGAAATTTCATTTTTAGGTTAATGCTCAAAAAGTGTTTAACAGGTAATGGATCATAACTTTTCTATAAATAAAATATAGTACCACAAAATCCCCTAAATAAACAAAATATTAAATATAAAATATAGTACATTCATTTCATAAAAAAAAAAAACGTAGGTCATTTTTGACCACCAGAGGGTAAATTGTATTCACTTTGTATCTCAAATACTGAATTTGCACTGAATGACTATTTAATGAATTTGAAACATAATGCAATACTTGTTTCTTACAAATGTTATATTTTTGTGTGTAAGTGACCAAGAAGTGATGCACAGCAAATGATAACCTCAGTCTACAATGAGTGCTCTTGACTAAATCAGTTAAGAAGAGATAGTCATAAGATTGTGAGTGAAACAACTTTTCACAATATTGTGCCATTATGTGAGTGCATTGACCTCTGACCTTTTGACCTAGAAGTAGAGCACTTTGCTTTGTTAACAATTATAGATGGAGGTTAATCATTTGTGAGTGAACACGCACAATGCGGGAAAATGACATGAGCTTTATTCAGAACCTATATTGTAATATGTATTTCCTAATCTCTGTTGAGATCAAATGTACTGCGAGTACCAAGGGCAGAGAGTGTTGCAGCCACATGCTTTAACATAGCAACATGATGGCTAACATGGGTAATTTTCCACCTGCATCATCACTTCCTAACCCTGCTCCCCCCTGCACCATGTGCTCAATCTTCTCTCCTGTCGTTCAGTATCCAACACCAATTTTAACTAGTCTCATTCACAAAACACTACAGATAACCTATACACACAGAGGTTTTGTGCTCTTTGTTGATGCATGATAAAAATGTATCTTACAAAAAAAACATACTCATGCTGAGCTATAAAGATTGTAACAGTCTAATCAAAAGCACAATTTAATGTTGCATTAATGTATTTGGTTTTGATATATCCTTACTGAAATTTGACTCACCACTTGTCCAGCTCATCTTTGGGAACCTTGCACTGAGCAGGAACTTCTTCTGGCATTTTTCTTTGTTTGTGTGACAAAAGTCAGTGAGCTGAGGAGAACCTTAAAGGTTTTAAGTACAGGGTGAACAACCAATATATATAGGATTACTTCCCAGTCTGTGGGTGGGAAGGAGGAGGAAGAGAGGGAGGAGAAACAGGCTGCAAAAAGTGTCAGAGTGGGCAGAGATATAGTAAAGGTGACCTGGGCAAAATTAACCTCAACGGAATGAGCCTCAGAGCATTTTTGAAATCACAAGTACCCTGTTTTCTGGGTTAATAGAGAGCAAGTCTGTCTGCAGAATGTCAAAACAACAACAACAACATGTACCTCTTTTAATGGTAGAGGTTATATATGCTTAAATGTAACAGCTATATTAATATATTTTTTCATATCATATATTTTCCATATCAACTTGTTAGTCTTACATTTTGTGTATTATTAACAAGGGGGTTAATGTCTGAATTTTCATTTTTGGATGAACTATTCTATTTAATGGCCAGTTTTTCTTGTTAGAAATTACTGCACAGCACCCAGGTACATTCTCAAACTAATATGATTTACATATTTGATATTACTAAATATATTAAAGGGATAATTCACCCAAAAATGAAAATTATCCCTGCCAGAAGCTAGTTATTTGAATTTACAAAGTTTTAAATAAAGATATTTATTTTACACAAACACATCGATTCACTTGAGAAGGCCTTTATTAACCCCCTGTAGTCATATGGATTCATTTTTTATATATGAATGCATTTTTTTGTCTTTAACATTGGACCAGCCATTCACAACCATTATAAACCTTGGAGGACTAAGGATATTTTTAAATAATATCACCGATTGTGTTCGTCTGAAAGAAGATGGCACCTGGCTTGAGGGTGAGTAAATCATGATATAATTTTCATTTTTGGGTGAACTATCCCTTTAAGAAGACATTAAATAGTGACATCATGAAAATATAGCAGGAAAGACCCAAATGGAGCAACACACCCAGTGCGCTATTCCTCAATGAAACACTAGATGGCGCAGCGATTACTATTGGCAGGGACAAGAGCAATCTACAAACTGAAATAAGGAAAATGAGCGACAAAACCTCAGATATAACCAAGCTTCGACATACACTAATAATAATAATAATAATAATAATAATAAATTATAAATTAATATGTTCCAAAAGTGTTTAATATGGATAAATTGTAATTTCATAACGTTATTTTTTTTCTTTTCTTTTTTTTTTTATAACGTTATTTTGTAGTTCTGGCGACACGTTTATCTGACGTAACTGCTGACGTTTCAAGCACCGCCTTAAAAAAAATAAAATAAAAACCTGACTGCATAAATCTATTCTAATGGACTTTACTAATGGATTAGTGCCTATGTGAACAAAAGACATTAAAATATTCGGCATATAATATAGTATAATATACAATATAATATATTATATTGTATTGTATAATATAATATAATATAATATAGGCCTACATAACCACTGTTTAATGCCTTGAACATACCCTGTATGTGGGTTTGAAGCCTTTTCAATCTACAAATCAACAATATTTACCATGGATTTACTGTTTTTTTTTTTTTTTTTTTTTTTTTTTTTTTTTTAGCTGAAATGTAGGATAATCATATCGAATTTTATTATATTATTAATGTAGACGTGTTTTAAATATATTAGTTAATACAATATAGCTAACTATGTACAGTTTTGAGTACCGTATTTATACTCAATGTCTTTCAGGTTGTTTTTCATAACAAATACATTAAAAATGCATGTATATACCACATGCTTTTGCTAAATACAACATTTTCAGTCCATTCACAGTCTCTCTCTAGTGGCCAGTCCGCGAACTGCGCCTCCGCGTTCACTCTAGCGGCGGGCGTGAGAATGTCTCCCGCCTACAGGCTTCTCGCTACACGCTCTGCATCTGTATTTGTCAGGCTCAAATCCAAGGGAGACGAACGAGGCGCCATCTTTCGTGCGTTTCTCCCTCCAACGATGAGAAAATGATCTCGAAACCGGTGGTCTGTGACACCTCCAATCTGTAAATAAAGGCGTATATGAAAAGAACTCGTATCTGAGCAAACAATCGATTCATAATATACAACAAATATATATATTTGCTATCCATAATCCACTGAAGGGGACAGCAGCAGCAAGGTGTTGTCTAGAATCGCCCATTTCGTGATTCCGGAGCCGATAACGAAAAGGGGTCCTGAAACCGGGTTGTTTTTCACGAAGCGGACACGGATATGGCGGGGCTGCTTGACCAAACGGCTTGTTTTGTGCTTTGGTGACATTATTGTGCTATTAAAGCCAAAGGTCGGTGGAATAGTTGCCGAAATTCCCTCGGATCGCGCGCCCGTCACGTGGTAGGTTCCTCCTTTTTCTTTGTTAGTGGACGATCTCGAGCAGCAGCACTTATGTTACATAAACCTAACATATATGAGCTTCCATTGTTACTCCTTTTTACCATGAACTGTTGTATTTGCAAGAATACCATGTTCTGTTTTATTTATGGGCTTGTATGGTCGCTTCTTGATCCTTTATAACAGATACTATCAAGTACTTTGTCATGCAATAAACTCATACGTGTTCTTTTGTATGATTTATTTATCATTTTAATCATAAGGGACGCATATATCCTCCCATTTTTTGATGCTACAACACGCGGCCTCTTATTTCTATACTAAACTTATCAGTTTGATGCCGGTTCTCGTTCAATTTGGTGGTTAATATGACTTGCATAACGTTAGCAAGGCCGTTTGAGAGCATATCTTTAATGCTCCTGCTGCCTTAGAGATATTCAGGGATATATTATAATCAATTTTAGCCCTTATACAACGAAATTTATGAGATCTACGTCCAGAGTTTGAGCTGAAATGCTCCTTCATTAATGCACGGAAGTGGTATGAATGTTCATGTGGTCCGTTCAGCGGAAAATAGACTTTGGTTGTAAGCTAGACAGGCAACGTTAACGTTAATCGTGAGGTTTTATAAACGAATTTAACGTTAATTTAATACACATTCTTGATTTTTGTCGATCTGAAGTGATTATCATTCGTGTATTATTTTTTTGAAGGACCTCGTTTGTTATCGCAGTCATGCGAAAATCCCTCGTTTATTTGATTTTATTTTGAAATTACTAGCGCGAACACAGAAACGTGGGTTCTTTACGTAACGTTACGCTCGCGTCGTTCCTTCTTTGTTAAACCGTTATCGGATTTGTCATGTTTACTACATTGACATATTAACCTAGTTAGGATCTTCAAACTCGATAACTCGGAAAATACACACGGCACGGCGTTCTGTTTATTTTTTATTAATGTTTATAGATTAAATTTGCGCTCGGTAATTTGTTTGCTGTAAAAAAGTTCACTTTTGAGAAAAAATAAAACATCAGTGTTCTAGAAAAGGTTGTTTTAATCTACATAGCGCGGGTCGCCCCCTCATGGGCACCACCATGTTGACATCACATGACCAGCCCAGCTCATGCGATCATGTCATGCAACTGACTGAGTTACTACTAATATTTTATTAATAATATATTTACTTTACAAAGAGTTTTCAGTTTGTGCTTACAAAGCATATCTGAGGCAGAGACACATGAAAAAAAGCTACAAAGCTACAGCAGTTAGCCTAAATATCTTTTTATCACTACTGGTAGTATTGGATCAAATCTAGAATAAAGGATTAGTTCACTTTCAAATAAAATTTTCTTGATAATTTCCTCACACCCATGTCATCCAAGATGTTCATGCCCTTCTTTCTTCAGTCAGAAAGAAATTAAGGTTTTTGATGAAAACATGCCAGGATTATTCTCCTTATAGTGGACTTCATTGGCCTCCAAACGGTTGAAGGTCAAAATTACAGTTTCAGTGCAGCTTCAAAGGGCTTTAAACGATACCAGACGAGGATTAAGGGTCTTATCTAGCGAAACAATCGGTCATTTTTGAAAAAATGCTTTATAAACACAAATTATCATCTTGCATGTGCTTCCGCTTTTCGTATTCTTCAAAAAGCTTACGCTGTACTTCCTACGCCTTCCCTATTCTACTTACGGAACGAACGCAGCGCCAGTTCCATTTTTTTCCGTAAGCTGAATAGGGAAGGCGTAGGAAGTACAGCGTAAACTTTTTGAAGAATGCGAAAATGAGGTTTTGGCAGAAGCACTTGGAGGGCGATCATTTGTTTTTATAAAGCATATACATTTACATTTAAAAAAAAAATGACAGACTGTTTCGCTAGATAAGACCCTTATTCCTCGTCTGGTATTGTTTAAAGTCCTTTGAAGCTGCAATGAAACTGTAATTTTGACCTTCAACTGTATGGAGGCGATTGAAGTCCATTATAAGGAGAAAAATCCTGGATTTTTTTCATCAAAAACCGTAATTTCTTTTCGACTGAAGAAAAAGAAAGACATGAACATCTTGGATGACATGGGGGTGAGTAAATTGTCAGGAAAATTTTATTTGAAAGTGAACTAATTCTTTAACTTAAAAAAAAAAAACCTTATTGAGTATACTTCTCATATGAAACTGCTGGCAAGGAATATCGTGTCATATCATCAGTAAAATTAAATACCATCCTTCAGCCTCTTCTGCCAGCATGTCAGTATACTCCCTTTGATAATGTAAAGGTTATTAAAGTAATTATGAAGCAACACTGACATGCTTTATTATTAGTAAATGCTCTAAAGCTAATGTTGTGTTATGGTATTTGTAAGGCGGTAATTCATGAGCAGAACCTTCTACATGTCCTCATAAAGAGATAGTCTCTTATCTGTTGAGGCCTAAAGGCATATCCCTAATTCCGTTGACACAGATGGTCTGCTGAGGAGGAGGGGACAATGAGGAGGCTTGCTCTTACATAAGCTTGAATAGAGTAGGTCTTTCAGCTAACGACAATGATAATGGTCCCCTCTCAGTTGAGTTTATTAAGGTGAAGAGCATCAGAAAAATAAATTAATGTTCAAGAAATGCTGATTAAAACAGAACCCTGTTTGTGTTTGTTCACTCTGTTATCTCTGGGTATCTTCTGGCCTGTATTTATTTTTATTTATCTGGTGTATTGAGACTAAAATTTTGTTCAGAGTCAGTGTGGCATCACAATTGACCCAATTACTTTTTTTAATGACCTTTCCTGGTCTTATTGTGAACGATTCAACAGTGCATGTTGTTCTAAGGAGTTTCCCTCCAAAAAACTATTTCCCTATTTAAAAAAATAATCTTGTTGGAGCTATTGGACAGAGGCTTCGTTTGTGTTTCAGGTATTTTCCTCATGAATGCCTCCAAAATTTTTAGGCTTAAAATGAGACCTGTTGTAAGAAAAACTTTGAGATAAGGAAACCCCTTACACAGTTCATTTGGGGCAAAATATATACTCGTATAAATATATAGTCATATATTTTTAAAGCATAAATAGGCAGATTACAGAACTACAGTGGGTTGCAAACTATTTTCTGGCACATTTTAAATTATTAGACATTGATTGAACTAAATAGCAAATGAATGTTGGAGTAGGAATATCTTCCAGAGATTGCAGTTGGGTTTCAGGTATATTACTCATAATTTCAGGCACAAAATGAGGCCTTGAAGTTCTGGGCATTGTTGTAAGAAAACCTTTTAGGTAAGAAAACTCGTAGTAATAATGACCTCACACAATTCATGTGGATAAATGGATATTCAAGCCCCACTCGTTGAATCTCCTTTTCAGTCATAAATAAGCAGATTACAGAAGGGTTGCAAACTGCTTGTCTGAAATATGTCTAATTCTAGTATTAGGAATTAAGTGGACTTGTTTAAATAGCTTCTGTCTCCAGCAGGTTATTATTAAAGATTAATGAAAAGTTCAGTTAGACGTGAAAAAACCAAACAAACACTTGGTAACCCTTTGCTTAAAATGTATAATGCATTATAAAGCTATTCATGATGTACATTATTATGTATAATCAATTGTAAACCAAAGTTAAAATGCATTATAATATTTACAGATTCCTTGTTGCATCTGAAATTGGTTGTATGTCATGTTATTATACTTACTAAAGGTGTGTTCAATGAATAGATAAGCATTATAATGTATTAACTGATGTTGCAGTCATTCATGAGACCATACAATGAATTATAAGGTGCTTTACAAGGCATAATTAATGCATTGAGAAGCATTTAATAATACATTATGTATAAACGTCTTTAAGTAAAATGTTACCAAAATATTCTGCATATTAGCAGTCTTCTAAATCTCTCGTTTTTCCTTTGTAGCCAGGCTGTGTTGGTGGGCTGGAGTGAAGGTTTGGAGGTGCAGGCTGCATGGCTGCGATGGCGCCCGCTCTGACTGACGCCCCAGCCGAAGCCCGCCACATCCGCTTCAAACTTCCCTCATCCACGCTGTCCCCCGGCAGCACAGAGAATAACAGCAACGCCAGCAACATCCTCATCTCCGACTCGGTCTCGGACTCTGCCGGTGCCCACAGCAACGGCAAGTGTCACGTCAACGTCGACGACGGACAGAACTTCACCCATTACCACAACGTCAAGGGTCAGGAGCAGGATCCCCTGTCGAAAGCCCCGTCTCTGGGCAAACTGGCACCTTACTTGTGCTCTGATGTCACACCATTGCCCTCGTCCATCAAAGTCAAGGAGTCGCTGAAGCTACAAGGTGTCCTCAAGCAGTCGGTGCTAAAGAGCCACGGCCTGCTGAGCGCCTCCATATTCCCTAGCGCTGCTGCCAGCAGCGACTTTCTGCTGCGCAAGCGCCACGCCCTTGAGCTGACTGGAGGTCAACTGAAGAGCCTTGTCAACGGTGGCGGAGCTGGGAGTACCATGGTGCCTGTGAACGGACTCTCCAAGAAAGTGGCCGTGCCTAGTGCGGCCGTGGCTGAGAAAGGCAGTGTGGCCACGGTGAATGGAGACAGCAACCAGCCTTCCACCAATGGGGAAGCGTTGTTATCCGTGTCCTCAAAGTCCATCGGTACCTTTACAACCAGTGGACAGAACGGTGATCTGAAGCCACAACAGAATTTGACACCAAGCATTCAAGGTGTGTCATCACATAGGGAGCTCACTGCTTTGTCTGAAAGTACAGAGGTTAAAGCAGAACCGGAGAGTCCCGTTGGTGGAATGGTTGTGGAAACAAACAGTAACAATATTGTTAGCTTTGAAAACTGTCCCTCGTCCCTTAGCTCTTCCCCGGTCCATGACGACTCAACCCAGCCAACACCCAACCTGGAGGCTCTGCTCAGGGATCGGGTTCAACAGAGCCAACACAGGCAAACGGACATCGAAAGCCGCCTGCTGCGTCTTCGCAAACGGCTGCAGGTGGTGCAGGCCAAACAGGTGGAACGGCATTTCAAACAGCAACTGTCTGGTTTTCTGGACCGCACTCTGACTCCGACATCTAGCCGTAGGGCGGAGCCAGGGGCATGGAGAGGGTCTCGTGACACGCACACACATAATTTGAATCGGCTTTTGAAGGGTGGCAGGGTGGCCTCGGAACTGGAGCGACTGCATCTCAGCGGCAGCACGCATTTGCGCGCGACGGAGGCTCAGTTTGACTCGGACGCCACAGAGAGCAGTTCAGGAGGAGAGAGTGACGTCGAGGAGGAGGAGCTTGCCAGGGTGGATGTGGACCAGTGTCATATTAAACTGTAAGTCAAACATTTGTTTTCAGAAAGAGCCTGCTTTTAAAGTCAACATGAAATGGATTTTTTTAAATGCGTGTTATTGATCTTATTGCGAACAATTCATTTGTACATCTGCCTCCACTCCCCTAGTCTCACCCCCACATCCCACAATCCATTTTGATGCATAGAATCAAGTCCATGCCATACATTTTTTCTCTTTTTGATAATATGTTGCACTCAGATGCGTCACAGTGTGCTGCTACTTCCATTCCATCTCAAAGTTCTTAGTAAAAGGCGCTGTTCTAAAATGTAGTGAGCCACCTTGTTGCATACTGCATACATCTGCAGTTTTGAAACTGATTTGGGTAAAATGCTAAATTTTTTATTAGATTTGAACTATTTAAAAAAAGGGTTAGTTCACCTAAAAATGAAATTTCTGTCATTAATTAGTGTAGTTCCAAACCCGTAAGACCTTCGTTTGTCTTCAGAACACAAATTAAGGTATTTTTGATGAAATGGGAGTTTTTTTTTTTTTTTTTTTTTTATCCCCCATAGAAATAAATTGATAAACACATTCAAGGTCCAGAAAAGTAGTAAAGGCATTGTTAAAATAGTCAACCTGACTACAGTGGTTCAACCTTAATATTATGATGCGACAAGAATACTTTTTTGCGCAAAACAAAAAAATAACGACTTTATTCAACAAATTCTCCTATGCTGTTTATGTTGTATAGACAGTGCAGGCTTCCGGGTTCTAAGTCCGCACGGCGGCTCAGTATTGGCTGACGATGTACACGTGCACAGCACGACACTCGCGTGTGATACTAATGCAGGAGCCGGCCAATAATCAGCTGGCATTCGGACGTAGAACCAGGAAGCCTACACTGCCTATACATTCTTGTATTTTCATCGCTTCATAACATTTAAAGGATTAGTTCACTTTCAAATGAAAATTACCCCATGCTTTACTCACTTTCAAGCCATCCTAGGTGTATATGACTTTCTTTTTTCTGATGAACACAGTCAGAGAAATATTAATAAATATCCCGACGCATCAGAGCTTTATAACGGCAGTGAACAGGGATCACCAGTATGAGCTGAAGAAGGTCTCCATCCACATCCATCCATCATAAATGTGTACTCCACACTAGGGCTGCAAAACGATTACTCGCGATTAATTGTTTGCAAAATAAAAGTCTGTGTTACGTTATATATGTGTGTGTCCTGTGTATAATAATTATGTATATATAAATACATGTACATGCATGTATAAATTAAAAAAAATTTATAATGTATAAATAAATATACATATTTATATATATTTTAGATTACATATAAATATAAATATAAAAATTGTATATATAAATATATTTTTTTCTTAAATATATACATGTATGTGCATGTATTTATATATACATAATTAATATACACAGAACACACGCGATTAATCGAAGAAGAAAAATCATATACACCTAGGATGGCTTAAGGGTGAGTAAAGCTTGGGGTAATTTTCCTTTGAAAGTGAACTAATCCTTTAAGGTTAGTCACATTTTAACAATGTCTTTACTACTTTTCTGGACCTTAAATTTGATAATTATGTTGCTTTATAATATGAGGGATAGAAAAAAATCTCTCGGATTTCATCAAAAATATCTTAATTTGTGTTCCAAAGATAATGTCTTACGGGTGTGGAACGACCTGAGGGTGAGTAATTAATGACAGAAATTTCATTTTGTGGTGAACTAACCCTTTAATAAATTGGATTTGTAACATTCTTTGGAATTCCTGGATTTTCACTGATCCACGTACCTATGCTTTCTGGAATTTCCTTTGGAACAAGGCTGTTAGTTGTGTCCCAAATGACGTGCTGAGCACTGTGTACTTTAGTGTCTAGTGTATGGTTATTACGCTACATAGCTTTGCTACATAAGGACAGCTGCAATGGTTGAGCGCATGAAGTGTCCAACATTCCACATGTTATTTTTTCAGTTAATTAAGTGCAACATCTGGCTATTTGAAGTGCACTATTTCTTTTTGGAAAATTCAGTCTGAACACACTAGTAGTCACACTATTTATAAAAAAAAAAATGGTATAGAACAAGAAAGTGAATCACGACGCACCTTTTGAATTAGTCTCATCAAACCATTGCGACTGCATTGCTATCATGAAGCAAGCACGTTACATGTGGGCTGTTCACAGGAGTCCCAAGAGAGCGTGGGGGCATGTTTGTGACTGTAGGCCTGTGTGTTCATGCCCTGAACCTTGTAGAGAGTCACTGTTAATTTCCACTCCGACCTTGTTTGTACAGTGAGATCATAGATCTTGTTGTCATAACGGAGTCTAGTCATCTTGGCTGTCCTCCTCTGCTGTGGACTTACTTGAAAACTTGAGCAAGGTTAAATTTCCTGCTCGGCCCCTGAGGGAGCGTCTGATTCATTGTAGGTGAAAATAGAGAAGGTGAAACGGAGAACCCTGATGTTTTGGTTAATATTAAAATCAAAGTAAACCACAGGTGATGAATAAAAAAAAACGTTTTTTCTAGCCGTTTCACTTTCATGTGTAATTTTGTTCCTACTTCCTGTTTTCTTACGCGTGTACAGAGCACAGAATAACAGTTATGGCATTGTGATCTCTGCCTAACAGCACACACGTTTCAGACCCGTTGTGCTGTAAACTGGGCAGTATATATTCAGATATTCTGGTGCTCAAATCCTGTTGCTTTGCAGATCAGCCCAATGATCCTTTAGATTCATTTTGATCATATTTGATCTGATTTAATATTTAGGGAGATAACATAGGATGCGGATAGAAAGCGACGTTGTTGATTTATTAATGGAAGCTGTTTTAAAAGGAGCCGTTTAGCAGCTTGCTGAGTTGGCTTTGCACCTTTGACCTAAATAATCAGGCATCCGTGAATGCAGATTTTGGATGTCAGATTTGAGCTCACTGAAACATGCCCCACTTTCACTAAACAGCACTATCACATATGCCTGAATCTGTTCCTGGTGTGTGTTTTAACGGTTGCCGATTTTCAGTCCCTTTTCATCATTTTCAAACTACGTTCTCTGACTAAACTTTCTGGGCACATGCTTATGACATCACACTGTGACGGTTGAGAAATTAGAGCATGAGGAACTGCTGCTTGTTGACCTCTGACTGCAGTTAAATCAAGATGAATTTAAACTTTGTGCATCCAAGGACATTGATCCCAAACACCCACACTTATTACTGGAAGCTTTTAATGGATCACAGCTGTTATGCAAATTGGAGATTTACTTTAACTGAAATGAAAGACCACTTTAATCCATTGAGAGCTGGGCTGACTGCTGTTTAGTGCTCTACAGAGGTGGATTTTTAATGTTCCGTTTACTGAAAAAGCTGCTAAAAGATTGAAAACAAAAGTTGTCTATTTTTCTTTGACGAGCATGTTTATAGATTGTGGAATGTTTATCAGTTGATGATTATGATAACAGTGTGGGTGAATCTCACAAAGACATGCCCAGCTCATGTTTCACTTAAAAATCAAAAAGAAAGAAATAACATTTTTGGCATATTTTGCATAAAGTTTGGGGTCATTCTGATTTAAAGTGATAGTTCACCCAAAAATTAAAATTGAATGAACTCTGGTACGATTGTGTGATTGCTACCATCCAAACCCTGGTGTGCAACAAACAAGCGGACTGAGTCCCCTAAAAAGATGGGTCTCAGTTCGCTTTCAAAGGAGCTCTGATGCGGTTTGATTGAAATATGAATGCAACACGGACAAAAGACGTAAATTAACCAAAAACCTAAGATGCGACAGAATGCTCAAGCGTATGTGTTTTTTTCTCGTCATAGTCGTGGTGTTGCCCATCAGTTTGGTACTACGGATGGGCATTTTTCAAAAATATTGTATTCGAAATATTTGGGCTCATAAACTCCCCCGAATATTCGATTATTTGTTTATTTAAATGACGTTTCATTTTTAATGATGTTATTTTTTTAATCCTCATGTTTTTGTCTCCATTTCTGAACAAGCTTACAATTAGGCAATATATACAACTAGCGTATGTTATTTATATTGAGGTTTTTTTTTTTTTTTAAAGCAGAAAACATTAAACAATATGTGTTTATTGAGTTCACCCAAAAATGAAATTTATGTCATTAAGTACTCGCCCTCATGTCGCCCCAAACTCGTAAAGACCTTTGTTTGTCTTAGGAACACAAATTAAGATATTTTTTATGAAATTCAAGGTCCATGCATAGGCAGCAACGACATTGCACCTTTCGAGGTCCAGAAAGGTTCTAAAGACATAGTTAAAACCGGCAACGTGACTTCAGTCTTAATACAAAACAAAAATAACGACTTTATTCAACAAATTCATCTGTCCCCTGTCATACTGCTATGCTATTTTCATTGCAGAGCTTCAGTGTTGTTTATGTCTGAACGCCGGCTCATTATTGGCCGGCTTCTGAGTCAGCATCACACGCATGCGTCATGCTGCTCACGTGACCAGAGTCAATACTGAGCCCTCGGATTTCATGAAAATAGTGTTGTCATGGTACCAAACTTCCAGTAGTCGGTAGCGATACCATGAAAATGTTACGGTTTTCGGTACCAATTTCGGTACCACAGCAAAATCTATTGGAACTATTTTACTATTTTATATAGCCTATTTTAAAAACATTAAATATGATTTGGAGTGTGTGTGTACGTTTGTGTGTATATATAGGCTACCTCAAATAAATACATTTTGGGAAAAAAAAAAAGCTCAAACATCCATTGTGTACTGTTGAAAAAAACAGCATATGCTGGTAAGGTAGGTTTTGAAGCTGTATGCTGGTCAAATGCTGGTCCTAAACTGGTCCTACTGGTCCGTGCTAGTCCTAAGCTGGTCCTGGACCAGCATAAACCAGCTCAAACCACCATACCAGCTTCAAAACCTACTTTACCAGCACATGCTCGTTTTTTCAACAGGGGTAACAGATGTGCGTGTTTATTTTAGCTATTCCGTCAGAGAAACAACACACTACAGCCTGTAAAACTATGAAATAAACATTGGTAAATAATGGTAACCTAAATAATAAGAAAGTTAAATATTCAAAAAGCATTCGTTTTTTATTTCCACACAAAGACGCGTCATATAGCCAAAGTCCCGTTATTACTTTGATATAGACTGCTTTGCGCTTTGAGAGGGATGTGGGACACGAGCAGGAAAGAGACCATTTCTCTTTAATAATATCTTCACGTTATCTCCTGATGTTACAAACAACGGACACTTGTTGTAAAAGGTCTGAAGAGCGAGTTTTATCCTCTGCAGGAGCAAGACATTCAGGCTATGTTTGGTTTAGCACTGCCAGAGAAAACGAAAGTAAAAATCACTGGTGTGTGAAACGCTCTATACAAATAAACTTGACGCGCCTTATAAAGTCTAATAACAAGCACAAACTGTGTTAAATAGAAATTGATGTGCAAGCAAAAAGGTTTCTGTCCTACGGTGTTTTTTCTAGAATGCAAATAGCCTAATCGGCCCAAATGCGAGCGAAAGAAACGTTTATAATCCGCTGCGTGAGTGAAGATTTGGGAAAAGAAACAGATGTTCAGTGGAATAACTAATGGAATATTGTTAAATTCTCTGCTAAGCGGGTGACCAGATCACGATTCGGAAAACAGAATATGAAGCTTAAAGTATGGACTCACGTATCTCTCTCATTCGGCATGAACCAACATGTTTCCATGGCTGCGAAGTCACATTTAATTGCTAACCTATTAATTCTTCTGTAAACAAAGCTTTGTGCTTCATTCGTGTCATATTCACGTAAATACTGCCACAGCCCTATCAGTGGGTACCGAATATACTATCTCGGTACTACAGAATGCGGGTATCGGCACATTTTAAAAATTTCAGTACCAACTTGGTACCGAAGTACCGGTACTTTTGACAACACTACATGAAAAATATCTTAATTTTTTGTTCTGAACACAAACGAAGGTCTTACGGATTTGGAACGACATGAGGGTGAGTAATTAATGACCGAAATTTAATTTTTATGTGAACTAACTAACCCTTCAAGGTCAAGCAGTGTGAACAGGAAAAATGCTAATAAAGCAGACTGTCGTACAGAAGGGTTACATATACACTTAAGAGTCTGCATATTTTTATTGCGTTTAAATTGTTTAACATGTTCATATTGAGAAAAACAATAATATATCCACATGCTCAGGTGAAAGTAGGTAAGGCCGGCTGCAGAGAAAACCCACATTACAGGGACATGAAGATAACGGTTTCTTACAGCACTTTGTGTTTTCTGTTCTTAAACCTTTCTCCCTCGACGAAACTTAAAAGAAGCATATGTCTTGATCATTTTGCTGTCTGATAAGTTATCTTTGATCGGCTCACTTGGGGTTCAGCTGCGCTTACCTGCAGTTGTGAATGCAGTGATGGACAGCTGTCTTTCCTTATTTGACTGGTGTTTGGATTTCATGTGATTTCTCATTTTGGTGGTGATATTACGATAACTCATTGATTAATTTGATCAAAAGTAATTCCATTTAGTAAGATCACTTTGATCTAAGTATTTCCAGTGTTCGGGAGGCAAACGACAATGTTCTGTGATCAAATACCATCAACTTGTTAACATGCTCTACTGCGCCACCCAGAGCATTTAGATATAACTGAGTTTTGTTCTTGGGAGTTATCATTGATTCAATGCATTTATGGCCAGCAAAGCAACGTAGTAAAATTTGAATAGTGTTTTTATTTTTAGAATAATAATTAGAGATCGAATATTCGACTATTCGTGCACACAGCTACAGACATAAGAACTGCATCTCCTCTCAGAAGGTCTTCGTTTGTGTGTGACGGAGGGATTTCTGCTGCTGTTTTGACTCCTTTACATGTTTTATAAGCTCTTTTATAAGTTGCCAGCTCCATTATATAAACGAACATACAGCAAGCACATTTAGCCCAGCGCACAGCATTGTTTTGGATGTTCGTCAAGTTCCGTTGCAAAATATACGTCATAAAAGCTCTTATAAAAATGTGTTAAAAATGACTAGGCGAACCAAGACTAAATGTATCACGTGTGAACACACCCTTACTCGCCCTCATTTTTACTTCTTCTGTTGAACACAAAAAAGCATTTTGGAATTATTTTTTTTCGTTCCCATACAATGGAAGTCAATGGTCAGTAAAACTGTTTCATTACCAACACTCTTATGCTAAAGAAAAAACATTTTCCAACAGAAATACTGTAATGCATGATTTCATTTATGGTGTAAAGAAATTGAGGGGTTGTGAAATATAACCCCACATGTTCATGTCACGAGATTCACACATAAACGTGAGAAAAAGACGAGTTAATCAGGAAGTGCCTTTTTTGATCTAACAAAGACAAGTATCAGTTTATTTGTTAGTGTTTTGGATGTACGATTTAGTCCTTCATGCATAAACTGTGTGGCTGACATGTTCATAAGTATTGTTTACGTTTATGAAAATAGATCAGTCTTTCATAATATCCCTAAATATGCTGTTGGCCTTTGACAGAAGCTGATATATTTTTGGGTATGATGTTTAGAAATGTGAACCATCATAAACACTTGCCATGTTGTCAGGACTTTTCCTTTTTTCTGTTCTTCTGTCGTCTCTGTATCTCTTTCATTGTAGAGTCTTTCTTCACCATTGTCTCTTATGTTCTCCTCCCATTCCTGTTGTCTGAGCCGAGCCCACTTGTGTTACGTAACCTTTTCCTCTCTCACTTTCTCAGACGCTCTCTTTTTCCACTTACATTCCTCCACCCCTTTTCACCATTTCCCCCCCATAATTTCTCTGCATTTCTCTGCCAAGCCTAACCACCTAACATTCTTTTCTTTTTATCCCCTCTTTCTTTCTCTCCATCCATCTGTTCCATTCTTGCTCTCGTCCTTGTGCATGTTTTTCACGTCATGACTCAAGAATTACAGCTGTGCTTTCGACCCTGATGCTTAAATACTTTCCGATTTTTTTATTATTTTATATAATTTCCCCCTCATTCTACAGACCTACCCCGACTACACGATTTGGGAGGAAAAAATCTAATTGCGATCTAATTTTTTTAGATGATTTTTTTCCCCTGAAAGTGCCTAAAGTGAATTTATTGTGATTATAAAATGCAATTAAAAAGTTCCTGGTTTGCTGTGCTTTTTAGTAGGGTAATGTTGCTCTATTTGTGATGATCAAAATGGCTATATAATAGTAGTCATAATAATTGTTTGTAAAATGTAATTTTTGTTGTTGTTTTAATTGTTGTTATTTTAAGGATTAAAACAAATAGTTATATAATAATAATAATATATTTTACATTACAACTGTAAAATTACAATACTAATATTTATTGCTGTCTTAATTCCTTCATTTTCAAATGTTAAACATCTAACTTTTTTTTGACAGAAAACCACAAGGAGCCCTTAAAAAGATAGTCTTGCAAGTCTAGTTTAAACCATTACAAAGACATTTTTATATATAGAAATATTGCAGACATTGTTTGGTGTGTATGTGTTGAGTGACTGTGTTTGTGCATGCTTTCAAATGGAGTATATTTTAGTTGTACGTGTACTAGAATCACAATTTTTCGTTTAAAATACAGATTGCGATTCTCTCGTAGATTCTAAATAGAAAACTAAATGGAAGTCTATTTAAAAAAAAATTGAATTATTTAAAAAAATCTTTTTCAATGAACGATTCAACGAATCACTCATGAAGACTTGAATCAGTGTTTTTGAATGAATCTCTTGAATGAATGATTCAATGACAAATTTATTTTTTTAAACTAACTTGTCGCCACCTACTGGTGTAACAGTGTAATTGATACAATCTTTACTTCAAGCATCAAGTTTCAAATTCAAAAGGTGATTTATTCTATTTTGTTTGCTACTGCAGGCATCAGTGTTTATATCTGAACTATAAACTTTTATCCCAGCAGCTCTGATAATATGAATTATTCTAAGACAGAAATGATACAGTGTGGTTGAAAAAACGGTTTCATACTTATGATAGCTGCTCCCTATGGATCAGAAGCAGTGTGAACCTAGATTTACATGTAACTATTGACATTTAGGAATGCGATCATGTGGGTATTTGAATCGAGATTGTGAACTTTTAAGCAGCTCAATAGTGTACGCTAACCATTCGTGCCAAAAACTGAAGTATTCTTTGGGCTTTAGATATCTTAATAAAATCACATTGCAGAATGCATTGCACAGAGCTCAGTAAAAATACAGACAAAGTAAAAAATATACCTGATTATCAATGGAAAAATGTTAGTTATAGTTAATATAGTTCTGTGTGATTTAAAAATGGACTGTTTGAACCAGTTTTTTTGTGTTGGCTTCGCAAAATGTGATTTTAAAAATTACTTTGGAATTGAGTCTCCCATGCAGAGTCTTTTATTCAGGTTTTATTTCAGTTAGCATACTGCCTTAAAAGGCAATTGCCTTTGCAGGCAGTAGACAGCAAAAAAAGCTCACTAGTCACAAATTTGTATCAGAAATTCAACCCCCCGTTTATAACTACTTTCATTCTCGCTTTAGCCTAAAATACAGTGTAACCTTGGATCTGTATGAGTGAAAAATATTAGGCAGGCCTCCATATAAAACAGTTTGATAAGCCAGCGTGTCAGTCGGCTTGTATTTATCTGTGTTTTAATTCATCCAGTCCCTCTCTCACAGTCTGAAACCTAAGAACAAAGGCAGCAGAACGCTAAATGACTCTGTCTTTGTACTCCCTCCATCAGCCCAATGTGATTTATGAAACACAATTACGAGATGATTCACTTCACAGCAGGCACAGTGAGGGAGGATGACTCCTTTGTTGTTGTCGTCCTCCATGTCGTCCAAACGCACACGTGCACTTATGGAAGAGTAGACGGAGGAATGACAACAATCAAGCAATTGTTACATAGTGAATAGTCATGGCTGGGAAGATGTATGACCAATAAAATTTTATGCGTCTTAGCATGACATCTTATGCCGGGTTCAGACTGCACTATGTTTTTGTCTGTTACAATAGTCACTTTGTCAGATTATGCGATTATAACGCTGCATTCACATGGGCGTCGACGTCGACAATTGACGAAGTCTGATGCGACCGGCCACCTACATTGGCGCTTCTGCTGTGAGCGACGCAGTGCAGCGGAACCCACAATTCAGTTCGGCAATGCATGTCGGGCATGTCTTTCTGTCGGGCGGCGTCGGTTGTCGTCCACTATGACACACTATACGAAATAAAACAATTGATTCTTGTGTCCCGACGCCCATTGTTGTTTACGAATCCTATGTCAAACATTGGGTCTCATTCATGAAACACGAGCAGAATGAATTTTTGTGTAAATCGTGTGTAAAGTGGTTCTGGCATAAATTTTCGGATTCATTAAAATGTTCGTATTTTCCAAATGTTAGTTAGTACGAAAGAAATCTATACCTGCTCCCAGCCACGTGTAAATAGTGCGTTTAACATCTGAACGTTTTGCTCATTAATAAGGCTGCATTTTAATTCACCTTAATAAGGTACATTACACAGCATTTTGAAAAAATATTATATATATAGTAATTACATAAGTTTTTTCTTTTTACTTTTATTGTGAGAGCCAGTAATAGCATCTGCAAACGGAGCACTTTAATCAAATAATTAATTGATTTCAATAGGGCTGGGCAAACTAATGGCCCCTTAATTGTTATGGAAATTTTTTCCTATAAAATGGCCAAAATCCTTTGTTTGGTGTCATAATATGATAGTTGTCAGTCGGATTTAATGGGCGAGATTTATGGTAATTGAGAATGAGCGTGCACGCAAGTCCCATTTACGACTGATTGGAATTCATTAACACACACACACATTTCACTATCACTTCTGACGTTTACGAAGTATTTGTGAATCAGGAGAAGAGTTTTCGGGAAGGTCTCTTTACGCGCAAATCACTCACATATTTACTCGTATATTTACGAATGTTTCATGAATGAGACCCATTGTGTGAAAATCAGGCTGATATCGTGTAGTCTGAACCCGGCATAAGTTGAAATGTAAGAACGCAAACTTGCAGTGTTGCGCTAAAGTGTAGTAGATTGCATATTTTTACATTTGGATGGATATTATATGTTTAATTAAATTGAATTGTTTTTATCCATTGACTTCCATTCACATGTATGCGCAAATGCATACTGCTTTCCAAAGTTTGACACACATTGTAGTTTTGCAGCATTGAAAAAAAAAAAGTGACGTCATATCACGACTTTGCATGCTGAAAGTTTAGAGTGGCGCCCCTTAAATGGACTGCAGCAAATTAGCATGAATAATTTGGTCACTTTATTTGGAGCAAGACTCCGTGTTGCCCTCTGTAGGCCTGAATTTTGAAATTATTCTACATGGAAGGGATAATGTTAATGAATCATTAACACAAAATGAATGTTATGTCATCATCTGACTGTACATTATACATTTTTTACATGTTTAGTTGTTAATTTATTAAACAAGTAGATGTTAAATGTTAATTTGTTTAAATTGATGTATTTTGTGAGAAGAGACAACAGCATAATACGAAAGACTTGGGTGTGCAATTATACAGTCATTATACAATCATTGTACAAAAACATTTGACCTCAGGACAGAAAAGAGTATTCCAGTGAGCTGTGTAATATTTTTGATTATCCCATGTGTGCCGGTGGTTCAAAGGGGTTAACAGTGCACATGTAAATTTCCTCTTCCATTTATCTTTCTTACCACGAGTTGCCGGGTTCCACGTAGGCAAATATGACCGTATGAGGATGTGCTCTGTGTATACTGAGGCATGACACCGTGGGAATGTGCTGAGAGGGACTTTTACCATGAGATGGTGGTGTGCTTTTGTGTAAGAGTGTAGTGTCATGAAACCCCGATAGACCAGCATGAACATGTCTGTAGTCACATTACTACCCCATCACACAAATTCACACCTTGCGCGAGAATGTTCTCTTTCAAATATTTACTAAAATCTTGCGCTACACAGGTTTTTGCCCATTAAAAAGCTTGTCCTCCCACTAAGGCATCAAACCCTCCAACTAGCAATGGCATATCATGGATTGTAATGATCTTATGTATACAGGTAGACACACACACACACAAAAATGGTAGAAATTTGAAAAAACAGTAGGAATTTTTGACCTATTTGGATTATGGATTATTGGTTACGCCCACATGACTCACAATACATTGTTGCGTCGTCATGAAAGTTGATAATTTTTTAATGCATTATTTTAAGCCTTGCCAGTTTAAACTCAAGCGCAAATATCAATTATAACAGAATTCAATTTGGTACTTAAACGCTGATCTGACAGACTTTTTTTTTTTACACAGTGTGAGTAATGAATTGTTCTTTTTCCCTTTTTATTGTGCTTAACATTGAGTATTTCACAATTTATGTCAAAATGCCTGTGTTGGCGAGTATTCATGCGAACACAGTCATAAACAAATAGGGTAAATTGGATGTGTACCAGTATATTGGATTTGTGTTAGGTCTCAAAATGACCGCAGCCTGGTGCTGTCTGTCTTTAAATATAATCAAACAACAAAATAAAAATAGAAAATCACTCACTGCAGCTTTAGTTAGAATCATTGTGTATTTAATTCATACTCTGAAGACTATTTAACATTTGATTATTCAATTTCTGTAGTATTTATTACTGCATTATTACTAATATTAGATAGACCACTCTTTATTTCACTTTTTGTTCTATTGTATTTATCTGTCCTATTGCTTATAAGTATATTCTTTTTGATTTTATTACTGACTGTTTACTTGTCTTCACTCTTCAGTAAGCTTTAACCTTTTACTTATGTTAGTATGGCTAGTTTTGTGTAGAATGTATAATTGTGATATTTCAGTGTCATCTGAAATTTTGCCATCATAACAACCTTATTTCCAGTAAAAATAACTATATCATGATATATATGGTTATAGTGAGATAAAAATACTCCTATTGTGACATATTTTGGTCTTATTGCCTTCCCCTAGTCTTGCATTATTTCCCTTTCCTGTCATCTCTTAGTTGCAAAGGAAGTGGTCGAAATTCATGCTGGCAAGTGTGGTTTTGCAGGGCTGTGACATAAAGACTGTGGCTGTATTTAAAAAAAAAAAAAAGGGATGAACTATATTGTGGCATCTGTAAGTGACATGCCTAGATGGGTTTCTGTGCTGAATGTGTTTAACAGTGCCCTCTATGTGTTATGCATCATTATTACAGTCAAAATGATTGATTTTGTCTGTAATCTGGACCATCAGGGCTGGAAAAGTTACAGAGAACAATTTAAAGGGTTTCCTGTTTGTTTTATCTGTGTCGTCACAGCCAGTTTTTACTCGCTGAAGTAAACAGACCGTAAGAACTAACCTTGTAATGACTCCTAGTTAGCTAAACGACTAAATGTCTAACTTAAAACATGTTTAACCGGATTGTTTACTTTTCTCTCTCAGATGGAGAAGAGCAGAAGGCCGGTTTGCCAGGGAAAGAGCCACCATTATCAGTCACTGGACATGGCTGCAGGCTCAGATATCAGACCTGGAGTACCGCATTCGACAGCAGGTCGACATCTACC
The DNA here is from genome assembly GCF_024489055.1 of Chanodichthys erythropterus. Taxonomy (NCBI): domain Eukaryota; kingdom Metazoa; phylum Chordata; class Actinopteri; order Cypriniformes; family Xenocyprididae; genus Chanodichthys; species Chanodichthys erythropterus. The sequence continues at coordinate 26,870,500 of NC_090239.1, forward strand.
GCCAACTCCGCGCCAGCAAGGTTAGCAGACGCTTGATATCTGCAGTCTGTGTGAGATAGAAAGTGTTTGTTATAAGAAAAACAAAACAGCATCCAGTGTCAGGAATGTTGTAATTAGTTTAATGGGAATAACTGTTAATTAATTTGTATATAAAGGTTTTTTTTTTCCCCCATATGCTCTCTTTGCAGGGTCCTGTTGAGCTGGGAGACTCTGCCCCTTCCTGCCAGAGAACCATGATGGAGACAGAGAAAGTCTTGATCTCACCAACATCCCAGAATTTCACCGAATCCCAGTCTCATTTGACAAACACATCTGAAAACAACGTCTCTTTTAGGTTCTTACAAAATTCTACTATTTCACATTGTGTTGGAGGAAATATTTTAATTTAATATAAGTTGTTGTTACCGTATGCTAACACATTATTATAACTAGACCCAGTTTATATTACTAACATTTAAATTAATGCACTTATTGTGGAGATCAGATCAGATAAGCACATTACAGCAGTGCTATATATATATATATATATATATATATATATATATATATATATGTATGTATATGTATGTATGTATATGTATGTATGTATATGTATGTATGTATATGTATGTATGTATATATATGTATGTATATATATATATATGTATGTATGAATATATATATATATATATATATATATATATATATATATATATATATATATATATATATATATATATATATATATATATATATATATATATATATATATATTAGTCATACTTAAAAATTTAAATAATTTACTGCACCTGCCCCAGACCACACCTGCCCCCTTCATAGGTCATCTTACATTTCATACAGTTGAACATGATGCAGGGCAACAACTTATTGCATGATGTATTCTATAGAATGCAGTTATATGTCCTAAAATTTAAGATATCAGAGCAAAAATGGCCAGTATGAGTTTTTGTCGGTATTTATATCATATGGTATAGTTAAGCAATATCACACGAGTGCTGTTTATGTTGCGAATAGCACAAGTGCAAATGTGATATTGATTTTATACAATAGTTCAATGAGTTACATTTTGGATACAATATTGTCTGTTTTTGCTCAGTTTTGCCAGTGAAAATAATACGTGTAAAGCCATAGCAGAACTGTTTTGCGTCTCCAAGCAACACAGTGTTTCATTTCTGAATGAATCTGTGTTTTGATTCAATGGCTGATGCATAAAGAAAGCCATTTACTTAATAACTGAATCACTCATTTAGACAGCCACCTACTGGCAGTTTTAGTTACTTATATAGAGTATCATTTCATTAAAAAAATAATTTCATGTTTCCATATTAATAAAAACCCCATTAAAGGGATAGTTCACCCAAAAATGAAAATTCTGTCATCATTTACTCACCCACATGGCCAATGAAGCCTAAAAGTTTGTGTAATAAATTCTATGTTGAATTAAAAAAAAATTCTAAAGCTAAGTTTTGTAATGTCAAATTGATGCTTTTCTCATTTAACACAATAATGACTTTAAATGATCTTTTGGGGGTAATTTCTCAGCCAAATTTGATTAATCGCCACTTTGTATAATTAATTAAATTAAACATTTTAATCGCTTGACAGCCCTAATATATACACGTACACACTTTATACTTTAAATATAAGTACATTAAGTACAAATAAGGACATGCCTATCAGCTGTTTTTTTGATGTAAGTACATCTAGACATCTAATATAAATAGGACCTAAAGACTTTATATTAACATTATATTAGCATTATTAACCAGCCATTATTGATAAATAAACCTAGACTGTTTGAATGCAGTGGTGTCTTGTATCATAATGTCATATTAACCATTAGCTTGTTTTCACATTTTCTTATTTCAGTCGTGTGGCAGAAATGTCAGACACATGCCCTTCGAGTCTAGACAGCAGCTCTACGTCCGCACGAACACGCCCTCTGGTGACCTGCAGAAGACGACGTCTAATCCACCCAAACACTTTCCACAATCTCAACGGCAAGGTGTGTGACGTTTGTTGGTACGAATGTATTAATATTCCAGGAGCATCTTTTTTTGCTGATTTTGAAGTGTGTCTGAAGTGAGTTTCCTTCATTTATCAGGTTCAGAGAGCAACGTTTTCACCTCCACAAGTATGTGAGGTCAACGGCTCATGTGTCATGTGTGGGATTGCTCGTCCCCTCTCCAAACCAGACTTACCTTATGATTGCCCTCTGCTGGAAAAAATCGCGCATCAAGACCGCAGCATCCACCCCGTTCTGTCATTGCAATCAGGTGAGATGTAGATTCTCACACACACATACATACACACGTGCACGCATATATATATATATATATATATATATATATATATATATATATATGTGTATTATTACAAATTACTGTATACAGTTATTACAAAAACAGCTGAATGTTTTAAAGAAGTAACCAAACCACAAACTTAGGCCCTGTTTACACCTGGTATTAAGATGCGTTTTGATTCTAACAATTCTATCTTGAATCTTTTTTTCCTCCTCTGGTTGGTCTCTCAGACGTGGCTCTTAGCTTACAGTTGCAGAAGGTCTTGAGGTCTCATTGGCAGACTCGTCCCTTTGACAGGATCAAGCCGCTCAAGAAGATCTCTCTCAAACACAAGCTTTCCATCACACAATCCTCTTCATCATCCTTCCTCTCTAAACACAAATTCAGACTGTCAAATTCGCATGCAGCCGCAGTCCGTAAGTACACAAACATGCTGATACTCACGACTGCGAGAAAGTGACCAAAGTCATTCACTTTTAATTTGTTCTCTCTTTTAGGATTGGCCCGTCACAAGAGCAGGCTGGAGAAGCTGCACAGGCAGCAGGTGGACAACATCTCATGTGTCCCAAAGCCGGACACGCTCACACCCTGCAGGGCGGATCGTGTGCTGGACCGGAGTCACAGCAGGAAGAGAGTCAGAGAGCACTCACTGGACAGAGCGGACTGTGAGTGCACTCCTTTCTACACAAAAATGAGCCTAAATATAGCCGCTTTTCCACTGTCTGGTTTAACCTTTCCGTTCCGTGCCGATCCGGGCCAGCCAGTACGAATATGTTTTAATTTCCCACTGTGGAGCTGATAACAAAGCTCTTTTGAATGTATTACTAATGCGTCAATCGCTGCCTTGGTAATGCAAGAGTTTACAGACGGTATGAGATGTAAATAGCCACCGCGTTATGGAGGATGATCGGATTTTTTTTAAAATTTTATTATTAACTTGTTTATTTCGCTCAAATAGCACTCTTGGCCAGCTTGGAGTGGCGACCTCATTACACACATTCTACCAGCACGGTTAGCTGAGAATTCTGGGCCATGAACAGTATGTAATTGTACCGTGCTGAACCGAGCTCAAGTGGAAATATAACTGGACGTTTCTTACCATTCTTAGAACCGTTCGGCATGATGGTGGAAAAGCAGCTCATGTCTTAAAGTGGTCCTATTATGCCTCTTTTTTGAAAGTTTTTTTAATGTCAGGGTCTACTAGAATAGTTTTCATGCTTGAATGTTCAAAAAACACACTATATTCACATATTTGACATTGTTGTAGCTCCTCTCTCTTCCTGGACTGTCAGTAACACTCTGTTTAGTTCCTGTCTTTATGAAACTCCTCCAGAGATTGTATATTATAGGGAGATGAGAGGGTCTGTATCTCTTACCATTGGAGAAAGCGTAACGGCTAACTTAATCATTTGCAGCACCTCTCAGCCTATTGTGTAATGGCAGTGACATCAGTGCCCACCGTTCAAAACTCCTTCCCTGCGTACCGCCAGAGCCGGAGCATTAGCCGTGCTAAAGGTTGCAGGCTTGCCTTCCAGTGGCTTTGACACAACATCTGTTGTTCTATCTGTTAAACAGTAATGCAGCACATTTGCTGTTGGTAATGCCGTAAATGACCTGTCGCAACGTTCCCTAGTCTGCCTTCTCTTTAGAAAATACATTTTTTTCAAGCTAAAATCTACATATAGTTCCCAACAAAGTATTGTTTAGTGTAAAACATGCTGAAGATTAGCGAACAGGCTGTTGATTAATTAAATGATTAGCTATTTCCCCACAAAAGCTGTTTAATCAGCATAGTGAAGCCTCATTGACATCCATTCAAAAAAAGGCCTCTGGTCTCCTTCCCTGCGTACCACCAGAGGCAGAGCATTAGCATTAGCCGTTACACTTTTTTGGCTAAAGGATGCAGGTTTGCCTTCCAGTGGCTTTGGTTCCTCTTTCCAGAAACCACAATGTGCTCTGATTGATCAGCTGGAACAGTGTGTTGTGATTGGCCAACCTCTTCCAGCATGTTTGGGAAAACTTACAATAACCACGAGTTTCAACACACTACTAACTAACTCAACCAGGCCCCACCCTTGTTTTTGAGGGTGCGTTCACACTTGTAGTTTGGTTCGTTTGGTTCATTTGGTCCGGACCAAAGAAGAAAAGAAAAAAACATTTAGTCCTGGTCCGGTTAGCGTTCACATTGGCAATTTTATCACCGAACCAAAAGATACCGAACTTTAAGGCATAGGGATACATTCGCAACGTGATTGGTCGGATTTTATGACGTATTGCCTATTTTGAGATGGAACTTACCGAACATCCAAAACAGTGCTGTTTGCTGAGGTAAATGCGCTCGTTGTGTGTGTAGCGGTGCGTAGCCTGCATGTGATGGTATTTTGGCCAGCTGGGAACTCGTGAAGAGCTTATAAAATGTGTAAAGTAGTAAAAACAGCGGCGGGAATCCATCCGTCACACACACAAATGATCTGCTGCATGGAGACGCGCGTCTGATGCCTGTGATGGGCAAACTCGCAACTATGACAAGAAAAACCGACATGCGCGAGGATTCTGTCCTTTTTAGGGTCTCGTCTTCCTGTTTTTGGTTCGGTTACATGTCTTTGGTCCGTGTTACGTTCATATATCATTCGAACCGCACCAGAGTTCGTTTGGAAGCGGACCAAGACCCATCTTTTCAGCGGTCTCTGTCCGCTTGTTTGGTGCGCACCAGGGTTCGGATGGCAGCGTTCACATATGTTCAAATGAACCGCACTATCCGAGCAATTGCACCAGGGTTCGTTTTAATCGAACCAAACATGACAAGTGTGAACGCACCCTGAGTTTGCTTTGAATGGGAATTATTTAAATGAGGAATATTGTGACGTGTTTGTTCCCGGAAGAAAACTCAAGACATGCAGTTTAGAAACAGTGTTGAGCATTATAAACAATCACACGTATCTGTTGAATGCATGAATGACTGCTTAGATTAGTCCCCAGCAAATAAATCCAGTGAAAACAGAATTTTAAGGATAAATTGAAAAAAGGAAAAAAAAAAAAAAAAGTATTCTCTTAATCCGCTTTAATAATCATTATTATGATATTAAGAGCAATAATTGACTAATTATTTTTGTCATAATATTGCAGCCCTACCCTATAATTAGTTTCTGTTTTTTACCATTATACACTTTAGGTATGCTATTTAAAATGACATTAATGTCATATCATTATGCAATTGTAAATTCTTGTCTTAGGAAGTATATTGTGAGTACATTTATACCACCTGTGGGCATAAACATAAATGCCATGTCATGGCAGCTTTTGTGCCACCTTTGCAGTCAAAAGGCTTTTTGTGATAATACATATTTAATAAGGTAATAATTAAAATTGATCAATTCCAGTGGAGAAAATTTCCATCAATTAATTTCTGACTCTATGTATACCAAGCTTCTCTGTGAGATCACTTCACAAGCTCAATGTCCTAAGTTTTGAAATTAAATGTTGAGCACATATTAGTGTCTCATATCTGTGTGTCTATATTTCCTCTTCTCATATAGCACCAAAGGTCATGATGGATGCAGGCAGTCCATGTCCATCTCTGTCCAGCCTTCACTCCTCCAACACCAGTCCCTTGACCAGACAGCTCTCCCTCCCCATTGAGAGCAGCACTCCTCTGGGAAACAGTGTGGTATGTTCATTATTTCCAGCCAGTAGCACTCTGGAACGTGGCACAGTTGAACTTTGAGTGACTTCAGAATTCAAAACCCAGCTTGTGGTCCTTTCCAATCCCGTCCCCCTTTCTTGCCATTATACTATCGATAATAAAAGCCAAAAAATGCTAAATATAAATCTTAGAGCAGGGTACTTAAAAGTCCTAAATTCAGTTTTATCAAAAAGTCTTAGTTACCATATAAGAGGTCTTCAATTTGAGGACAGAAAAATGCGATGGCGATGGTTTAAATGTGAACCTTGCGAACCTTTAAATGTTAACGTTTGCACGTTCTGATGTTTGGATTTAAGAGTGCATATTTTATCTCTCTAATCTTTTTGAATGAGCAGCTGGAAGTAGTAAAGCCTAGACATTTTAAAATAAGACTCCCAGTGTATTTCAGGCTTGTTTCTAATAAAGGATCCTGCATTATGCTTACAATGTTTTTCTTGGATATTATTGATATTTTGGCTACACAATATACTGTATCTGGCAACAAACTCTTGTGGCTTCTTTCTGACTAAGAACATTCCCACATTCAAAATAGGTTTTACTAGTTTGAGCACAATAATATTTCTATTGCCTTTTGTTAAACAGATTATCATCATATCAGTAAAATACAGGTCGACCCTGTAATTGGTATTTAATGTATTAGCACACACGTATATATATGTATTGAATAAAACATGCCTTGAGTATTTTAACTACTAACTGTATGAGATTGTATGGGTTTGTTCTGAGTGGACATAGAATAATAATTTATTTGTTCAGGCATTAAAAATGGTCTTAAAGTTTTAGTTCACCCAAAAATGAAAATGCTGTCATTTATTACTCACCCTCATGTCGTTCCGCAGCCGTAAGACCTTCGCTCATCTTCGGAACACAATTTAAGATATTGTTGATGAAATCCAATGGCTCGGTGAGGCCTCTATTAAGAGCAAAGCAAGTTCATGTGAGTACAGTGGTTCAACAAGAATACTTTTTTTGCGCCAAAAAAAACCAAAATAACGACTTATCAACAATATCTATATTGGCCGATTTCAAAACACTGCTTCATGAAGCTTCTGAGCTTTATGAATCTTTTGTTTTCGTATTAGTAATTCGGATCTCCTATCAAACGGCTAAACTGTTGAAATCACGTGACTTTGGTACTCCGATTCACTGATTCGATTCGTAAAGCTCTGAAGTGGTGTTTTGAAATCAGCCCATAGATATTGTTGAAAAGTCTCAGATATCCTTGTCGCTTTATAATCTTAAGATAGAACCACTGAACTCGCATGAACTGTTTCAAATATGTTTTTAGTACCTTTATGGACCTTGAGAGTTTGAATGGCTTTGCTCTCAATAGAGGCCTCACTGAGCCATCGGATCAACAATATCTTAATTTGTTGATGTAGAACGACATGAGGGTGAGTAATAAATGACGACATATCAATTTTGGGGTGAACTAACCCTTTAAAAAGTCTCAAATTTGAATTCTGGAGATATATTGTTAGTGAGCAGTATTGTTATCTATTGTCTACATAGGCAGCTTCCTTCTAAAGCCCGAATTACACTTCAGTTTTGATGTGAATGTTTAGCGTGTACATACATCTCTAGTAAATCGTTGTTCTGTCTCATCCATTTCCCTTTCAACTGTGAAACAACAGGCCAGGCAATTGATGCCAACTAGTGGATTGAGGGTACATACTAGCTTATGTGATCACTTTTCATTTATTACATGTATTTTTGTTCTTCTCTACAGCCCATACGGAGGAGAAGAGGCGAGAGTCCGTTTGATATCAACAACATTGTCATTCCCATGTCAGTGGCTGCCACCACCAGAGTGGAGAAACTTCAGTACAAAGAAATTCTCACACCCAGGTGTGTCTCTAAGATGTTCACAATGCCGCTGTTAATTCATTTAAGCTGAATAATCTACAATATAATATCTATTATATATTTATTGTAATATCTATTATATAATGTATAAAACAAATCTCTACTCTATTCAGATGGAGAGAAGTGGACACTTTAGCCCAACCGCTGGCAGAGGAAGACGATAACATTCCGGTAAAACATCCATCTTTTTTCTCTTATTCCAAATCAAGCTATTGTCGATCCTTATTAGTGATGTCACCTAATGATTCCTCCTTGTAGGTGGAGGACCTTTCAGATGCCATGTTCTCTAAACTCCATCAGCCGTGTGAGGAGCAGGAACGCTCTCGCTGGCGATGGACGGCTCTCGCACCCGCCAAGAGGAGAGGCAGCAGGTACTTGTCCTACCTGATCTTACATTTTTCCTGATATTGAGTTTGTAGTTAACCATGTCATCCCTCAGGTCCTATAAATCCCTGGACGGGCGAACGACACCATCAATAGTCGGAACGAACCCTTCGACTCCCCAGCCCTCTTCCCCAGACGGAAGTCACTTCCACCTCCTGCAGGACTACGGGCCCGTGCCGTCACCCCTGAGCCCGCCCAGCCCCGACACGCCCTGTTCGCGCGACGCACACACACCGTACACCAGAGACACAAACAGACTGCTGTACAGCGAAGACACATGCGGCTCCACTTCAGACTGCACCTTTGAGGAGAAGGTAACATCACACGTCCTCAGGCTGTTCAACTGTGCTCAGCAGTCCAGAAATTAAATCATATACGTTTTCTCCATAGAAAAATGCATTTAAATTGAGAAATGCTCTTTTATTTTAAATTCTGCTTTCTAAAGAACAGCCTGAAGTTAATCTGGATTATTCTTTTGCAAGCCCTAGATTTTAACCATACAAAGCAAAGAACAAAATCCAAATCTTTCTAAAATTTGTCTCATCGCCACATTTGCAGCTTAAATTACGTGAAATTTTTACCTTCATTGTTATATATCTAACATTTAAAGGTGCAGTAAGCGATTTCTGAGAAACGCTGTTGAAAGTGGATCAGTCTGAGCAGCACAACACACTTGTAGCCAATCAGCAGTAGGGCCGTGTCCACTCATGATGGGGGAGGAGAGAGAGTGAGCAAGAGGGAGAAGAAAGACTGTAGAAACAGTAATGACTGAGAGACATTACAAAAGAGAAAAGCTCAGAGGAATATCACTGGAAAAAGAAGGGTAAAGAGCTTTAGGATCTGCATTATTATTAGAAAATCTTTCCAGTGCTGGAGAGACCTAAGTGGGAAGGCCTGGAAATAGATGCAGAGTTTGCGTTGTTTCTTCTCTATACATGATTAAAGCTGTATTCGGACGGGACTAGTTTTACAGGGGTACATTAGAGAAATTTACGTTTCACAGACATAATTTGAGATTTTAATCTGCCATGTCTGTGTTTTTCTCATACAACCTCTGTAAAAATTCAGGAGCATATTACCTGCTGTTTTTTTTGGCATACTCGGTCCTCTGAGAAATCGAATCCCGTCTGTGATTGCCAATATTGTATTATACTAACGCTTCACCTCATGAGCTTTTTGACCTACATGAGCTACCGTATGCACACCAATCTTCTGTATACTTTCATTTAATTTCAATATGGATAGAATCTGAAGAATTAGTGCTAAAACTAACACATAGAGACAAATTGCGGAAATTGTAAAGGCAGCCCATTTTAATTTTAGTGTCAAATAAGAAAGAGTAAGATAGATTTCGCTGCTCACATGTGATCAATTTAAAGGATTAGTTCACTTCAGAATTAAAATTTCCTGGTAATTTACTCACCCCCATGTCATCCAAGATGCTTATGTCTTTCTTTCTTCAGATGAAAAGAAATTATGATTTTTGAGGAAAACATTCCAGAATTTTTCTCCATATTGTGGACGTCAACAGTTACCAATGGGTTGAAGGTCCAAATTGCAGTTCAGTGCAGCTTCAAAGGGCTGTACACAATCCCAGACAAGGAATAAGGGTCTTATCTAGTAAAACGATCGGTCATTTTCTTTAAAAAAATAAAATAATATTTTTAACCACAAATGCTCGTCTTGCACTAGCTCTGTGACGTGCCATGCATTACATAATCACGTTGGAAAGGTGGAAATACCAAGAAAGTGACAGACTAAGTCACAAGGCCTTTACAGAAAAAGGTAAAACAATGATGTTGAACGATTTTGAAGTTGGAGGAGAAAATGAGATGGAGTTTTTCACCCTACTGTGGTACTTCCGCCTACGTCATGCGTGACCTTTCCAACGTGATTAAGTAATGCGCAGCCCATCTCAGAGCTAGTGCAAGACGAGCATTTGTGGTTAAAAAGTATATACATTTTTTTTTTTTTTTTTTTTTTTTTTGAAAATGATCAATCGTTTTGCTAGACAAGACCCTTATTCCTCATCTGGGATGGAGTACAACCCTTTGAAGCTGCACTGAAAGTGCAATTTGGACCTTAAATATTTTCAATGCCTATTGAGAAAATGCATGCGAAAAACTCTTGCAGAACCAAGGGTGCTGAAAAACTGGGTGACCCTTGAGAAGCGCTGAAGATTTCGATTTCTTTACTACATATGCTTTTCTTAACACTCTGCATGTTTTCCTGGCAGACGGTCCAGCCCTGGGAACTCCGGAGTTTTCCTTTGCCTGAGGACCCAGTAGTGGAGCCTGAGATTGACAAGGATCAGCTGAGCTTTCCTACAGGCCTCAGAGCCGACGGCCAACACAGGGCGGAGTCAGAGAGTGACGCTTCCTCGCCGTGACGACGGACTGATTAAAGCCCACCCACTAACGGGAACAACCTTAAAACCACACCTCCTATGGCATTAATTGAGAAGAAACTCATACTAATCAAAACAAAAAAAAAAAAAAAAAAAAAAAAAAAAGATTCTGTCGGGACTTCTGTTGTTTGATATTCAAACATCAGCCAATTATTTTCACAGTTTTTAGTGAACATTACCGAACATAGAAAGCTAAACCTGTCTTCTAAAACGAAAAATGTAAACGAGATGTATGAAAGTTGTTTCCATAAATGTTTTCATAGTCAGCTAAATATATCATTGGGACTTAGTGTGGTATTCTAACCTGTCAGGTGAACACTATGTAGTGCACTGTGTAGCAGACTTAAAGAGGGCTTGACCAAAGGGTGCCTCTCTGCTGACTTGTTATATATGTATGCTTGTGTTGTGAAGTGACGAACCAAAACCTGTTGAAAATACTTGCCGCATTATTCTCAGTTGATGGTCATGCATCAAGCAGAGATATTCTCCTCAGTTAAAAAGCACTTCACAGGGCGTCAATATCTTGTTCTCTTCCTTAACCCTCCCCTTTTTCTCTTTCTTTTTAATAATTTCCCAGGAGCGTTTGGAGTATGCTAATGTTCATGACATCATGTATCACAATGTAATGGAAAAATTGCAAGCTCTACAAAACAAAGCCTTTAGTGCACATTAGTTTAGGTCCTTAAATGTTCCAGGATCTTTCGACATCATCTGTTGAGATTGTACTTTGTATTCCTTCTTAAAGGAGCCAGATGTTTCACACAGACCTGCCCTTCTCAGGTTATACAGTTTTACGGAGTCTTGTGTTAGCAAGGTGTCTGTTTTCCCTTCACTTAGTCAATGTTTATGTGACCCCATATTAGTGTTCTTACTCAGCACAGTCGCCCCTTCGAGAATCTACTTGCTATGCAACTCAACATTATTGTTGTGGCCCTGTCTCTTTCTTTTTCATACAATCATAATGTCTTTTTTTATTTCTTTGAGGTGTCTTTCTCTTCATAGCTATTTGAGACAGGTTTCATTGTAATTTGGACTGTTTCAGAAGTTAAATCGTTTGCAGAAAAAAAGAAAAACAAAAACACCCTTTTGTAAATAGTACCATTAAATCAAATCAAACTCCATTCAGATTGTACGTCTCATTGTTTGTGATGCAACGCTGTCAACATGAATTAGCATTTACCCTGAAACAAACCATTGCCAAGTCTCTTTTCGAAGGCTGTGACCTCCAGAGGTCACATTTGAAGGCTGCATACGTCATCGAGGCGGTCTCATGTAAGAAAAGTAACCCTTAGATTGCAAAGTAAGAAAGACAATACAATATTTTACACCTCACTAGAAATAACTCCATTTATTATGGTTACCTTTCTTAAATAAGACATCCTTGATGACGTATGCAGCCTTCAAATGCAACCTCCGGAGGACGCAGCCTTCGAATTTAGACTAAAGACAGATCTTTTTTTTTGAATGGGAGAAAGTGCAACACACAATATGGCGGAATAAGTCCCGCCTTCTAAATAAGCCAATCGCCGATTGGTAAAGTTATCGCGTCACTGCAGAAAAAGTCAGGAGCGTGCTTTCTATAGAGACGTGCACTGTATGCGCATGAGCTTGATCCAGCCTGAAAAATATTTTTTTGTTGTTGTGATTCGAGCATTTAGAAACATTTAGAAAATTTGAGACAGTTGTCAGTTTTAATTTAAATATGAAATTTAATCAAATCAGCGCAGCACGACAAAGCCAGTAGAAGCCCTTGTAATCAGTATATACAGTATCTCACAGAAGTGAGTACACCCCTCACATTTTTGTAAATATATCTTTTCATGTGACAATACTGAAGAAATTATACTTA